>NW_027645345.1:122500-160000 GCF_032717465.1 Coenobita brevimanus | reverse complement strand
TCAGGGATATTGCTCTTCTTGGCCATACAAATACTAAACATTTACACTATATTCTGAAAAAACATACTGGATTCCTAAGGTCACTCAGTGGGTTTCAAAAATCATTGTTCACTGTCTCTTTATTTATCGCAAGGAAAGGGATGGATGTGTGTCCGAAATAGTAGCTCAGTTTTGGTCTTTCTCTGGACCGTGAATGATTTAAATGGAATAATTATCCTTATTTACATTGGTTTAGTTGTGAGGACGCAACACACGTTTTGTTTACGTTTTATCAGGGCACATCAAAGAGCGGCCATGTCCATCTGCTTCTCACTAATGATTTTCGAACGAGGTTCTACATTCCTCTAGATTTTAGGGACAGTGAAGCCGCACAGCACCACAACACGCCATACCATACCATACCATACCACACCACACCACAAAACCCCACACCACAAAATCCCACACCACAAAACCCCACACCACAAAACCCCACACCACAAAACCCCACACCACACAACCCCAAACCACACCACCCAACACCACACCACCCCAAACTTTACCACACCAACCACCCTTCCACACCACACCACACCAAGGGGATTAACCAAAGGGTCCTGAAGCTCCCGCATCTAGTAATTCTGAGCTTGTTTCCAGGTAACTCCACACACACACCTCAGGTCACGTCTTTCACAGAAGAGATATAAGAAGGAGAGCGAGCGTAACTGAATGGCAAGCCAGAGATGGAGTGAGAAGAAGAGGTGCACAGAGAACAAGATGGAGAGATCATGTGATGCAGATCTACCGAGCAAGGACGGAACTGGCTAACAATCATTGGATCAGAGTGGAGAAAGGTGAGAGGGTCCTTATCATGCAGTGGTGTGTCACAGGCTGATGGTGATGATATTGATGGTGATAATGATGTTGATGCTGATGGTGGTGATGCTTTAACCTCTCAACGTATGAGGTTACAGAATGCACAGTGAGGCTGCATAGTCAGGAAATGGAAGAATATGAGTGCATTTAAGTATTTATGTAATGTGATGAATAAGGATGGAAGATTAGAGGATGAAGTGACTGAAATGATACGTCAGGGAAGGAGGATTGCTTGTTCTCTAAAAAGCAGTGATTAGGAAGAAGGAACTGAGGATGAAAGTATGAAAAAAAAAGGGCACTGCATGCTGTGATTCCCACTTTAAAGTATGGAAGTGAAGCTTGGATCTTGCTGGAAGGACACAAGTCAAGAGTGAGAGCGGTGGAAATGAGCTACTTGAAAGGAGCATGTGGAATTTCATAGAGAGACAGACAGACAAATGGGCAGATGAAGGAGCGTTGTGATGCCGATGTGGATGAGACTGAAAGCGTTAAGAGAAACACTTCGAGATGGTTTGGCCATGTGGAGAGGATGGCGAATAAGAAAATGACTAGAAGAGTGCACATGAGTTAGCTGGAAGGATAGAGGGGGAGGGGGAGACCGACGATGAGATGGAGGGAAAGAGAAGAAACATATGACTGGGATACTTGAGCTAAATGGTAGAGGACAGTACATCATGAAGGCGATTTGCTTGTGGTCACCCCTTACGGGATTAAGGCGTCTGGCTATAGATAAACAGATATAGATAGAAAGGTAGGTGATGATGATAATAATAATATGATGATGATGATGACGATGAGGAGGAGGAGAATGGTAATGATAATGAGAATGACGGTGTAAATAATGATGATGATGATGATGGTGGTGGTAATGAGGACGACAACTACGATGATGATGATTATGATGATGATGATATTGATGATGATTTTTGTCGGCAGGTGGAAGGACGAAACAGCAGGAACTCTACCATCGGTCCAAGCATCCACGATTCCACATCCACCCATCCGTCCATCCATCCATCCATCTCGCTTGATGTTAACCCTCTCGCACACGATAAGTTTTAGTAAGTTATCTGGCTCACGATTTTATACGACCAAGCCGCCCGGCCGGGGAGCGCGCGCGCGGCAAATTTGAGCGAATGAAACACATTCTTGCCTTATTTTCGCCACCCAAAAATCCATGTATTCCCATGAAACCTTTCTCAAGGTAGGCATCGATGTTTGTTCTATCTGATAAACAGGACCAAAACACAGGAAAACACCAGCAAAAAAAGTTATTAGCCCTGGAAGCATGGTCGAGTAAACTGTTTTCACTTCCCAACATCGCCGTTTGAATGTTTTCCATCACACAGGAAAATGATCTAATAAGTTTTTATAGAGAATTTCATCAGCTTTCTAACGAAACAAATCCGGTTGAGATATGATGTATACTTTTCGAAAAAATGGCCAAAAACTGAAAGCCATTTTCGGAAAAAATTCACTGACCTCTGATAGCTAAATTTTCCCAGACACCTTATGTTTTTATTACATAGTAATATGCCCAAATTCACCAGCTTTCCCCATCTCAAAGAAGAACCCCATACGCCTCATAGTTCTCGAGTAAATCGAAAGAAAGTACTAGGCACTCCGTCCGTGATTGACTTTCGTGATGCGCGCACGGCGTACGCAATGTTCCCGCCTACGTAACAACGAATTCTTATCATAAATATTACATAGTTATGTATTGTACATACGTAGAATTTACTGCTCTTTATCATGGTTCAAACGTGAAATCGATACGCCCAATAGTTTTCGAGTAATTGGCCGACAAAGTGAGAGTATTACTACGAGCGTTAATCAATGGTAACAGCCGCGAAGAGACACTCATTTCCACCGCCTTTTCTCGCACAAAACGTAACATAATGCTTACATTTTGGTATTGATCATACGTAGAATTTAATGGTGTAGATCATGGTTGTTACAGAAAATCGATAAGTCTAATAGTTTTCGAGTAATTGGCCGACAAAGTGAGGTTAGTACTCCGAGCGCTTGTCACTGATAACAAACGCGAGGGAAAAAAAAAAAACTCGCCTTTTACCCCCCAAAACGCTACCACAGGCTTACATTCTGGTATTAATTATACGTAGAATTTCGTGGTATTGATGATGGTTGTAACAGAAAATCGATAAGTCTAATAGTTTTCGAGTAACTGGCCGACAAAATGATGTTATTACTCCGAGCGCTTGTCACACAACAACCGCTAGGAACAAAAACATTTCTCTCGCCTTTTACCCCCCAAAACGCTACCAAAGGCTTACATTCTGGTATTGATCTTACGTAGAATTTAGTGATATTGATGATGGTTGTAACAGGAAATCGATAAGTCTAATAGTTTTCGAGTAATTGGCCGACAAAGTGAGGTTACTCTTCCGATCGCTACCAACTTTTACACAGTTTTTTCCTTGCACACCTGCCTGAAGACTATGCTACCAACTTTTTTCCCCCTATCTGTACAGACTGTTACATCTTCCATGGATGTTTTCCTATTGTTATAACCTACTACACATAAACATAACTCTTCTATAGTTACTGCTGTGGAGATTTACTTTCTTTCATATGTGTAATCTGTAGGAGAAAATGGTTATTTGTCTGAAAGTTGGAGAGGTAATGGTAATAGATTATGATATATATATCCACAAAATTTGCAGAACTCACTTCCTCCAGGGGTGTTGTCCAGTTAGACCAGGGATTTGAAGATGAGGAGTTATGTAGTGTGTGTGTGAGTCAGCTTCTCCCTGAGAGTATGAGGCAACGTTATTTTTAGCACACACCACACTCGTTCACGGAAACTCGCAGCTTGTTTGACGTATATTTCATACAATTCCATACGCATTTACACTATCAGAATCACAATAATTCCAGCCCTAAAACACCGGTAATTCTCCCCTCCCGACTTCAGGTTTGCCCCTTCACAACACTCTGTTTCATGCCTTACGTAACGCTTGCTGGCTCCATAATTTCACCAAGCCATCCACAGTATCTTTCACACAATATATATTTATGCCTTGGCTTCATTTATATACGTATTTCCACTCACGCCATACGGCCTACGGGGGGGGCGGAGTGGCGAAACCCCCGCAACACTGACCATGCGTCTATTTAACTTTAGTATCAATTGCTTCTTCATAAGCTTTCCAGCTGTCTGAACAGATCTGCAGTAGTTTTAAAAACTAAAATAACTCGGTTCTGGTGCTCAGTTTGGTACGTTTATTTTCCTTTTATCAGAACTGGCGCGGCAAATTTTGAGAAAAGTCCCTCAAGTAACTCCTATTATTTTTTTTACTAGGTTTCTAATGATGTCCATAGATCCGTTGTGGCTTTAATAGTTTCCTAGACAACACAGTCTTGGCGCTGTTCTCTGCCACCCTATTATACCATGTCATATAGTGTTCTCGCTTGCTTGCTCTCTACGCTCGCTCGGTTGAACAATAAATCACTGAAGTAAAGGTGGTATAAAGCCCCCTAAGCCGCCGTAGTATTACAACCCTCGGTATGCAGTTCGTTCCCTGTGGCCTTGTAACTTTGTGTACCCGAAGCGCTTACAAAATAACTTGAAATAATTTTCCTTTCGTAACTAGACTCGTTTCACTTTAACTTGGCCTGAGTTGTTGTTGTTGTTCTTGTTACATCGTAGGCTCCTCTGGATGTGAACCCTGTGTTATATTGAAGGATTGTCTGTGTTGTGGTGGTGTGGTGCAGGAAGTGAGTGGGTGTGCTGTGGTGTGGTGGTGCCACTTTGCAGTATGAGTCACAGGGGATTGTATGTGTGTTATATTTTGTGTTAGTATTGTAGCAGGGAAGGTTGGTGTGCTCGTGTCTCTGGGTTCGGTAGTGTCTGAAGGGTGTATGCCTGGTGGTGGCACATTAAGGATGCTGTTTGGCAGAAAGCTTTGGCTGGCTAGGGTGTCTATGTGTTTATGTATGTGTTTGGTATAGAAAGTTTTGGCTGGCTGGGGTGTCTGTGTGTTTATGTATGTGTTTGGTATAGAAAGTTTTGGCTGGCTGGGGTGTGTATGTGTTTATGTATGTGTCTGGGAAGTGTAGAGTTGGGTGGAGGAGGGGATACGTTGCAAAGATAATCTGTGTAGTGTTGGGCGGTTGTTCGATTTTGTTTGTGGAGAGGATGATGCAACATAAGGTTACAAAGGTGGGACGGAGCTGTAGCTGAAGCGATGAACTGTGTGCCTCTGATATTCACTTGGTCTCTGACTGAAATTAGTTATGTTTCTTGGTGTAGGCAGTCAGTACTTGTGGTCTTAGTGTCTTCTGCTATCAAGGTATTGTTTTCTGTTCTTTAAAGCTCCTTCGTGTTTGTGTTGGATATGATTACGGCTCAGCTTGTGCGGCAGTAATTCACGGTTGTTTTAATGTATTACTTATAAGTGGAGGATGGAGTTGGGATGTATATGAGAGAGGGTGTGTGTGAATTAGGGGGAGTGATGCAGAATGACAGGGGACAGGGTGGCATAGAGGCCACTTGTTTGTGGCCACCTCTTACGGGATTAAGTCGTCTGGCTATAGATAGATCGATAGACAGATAGCTTATAGTTTCCATACGGTTTGCCGAGTAGTAGCGATAGTTATCACTAGAATATGATGGTAGTCACGAATGAGTGCTGTGGAAAGAATGTAGGGCTGTAGTATTGTGTACTTCTGCTACTGATCTGCCTGACATTCTGGTATGCTTTAAATAAAACTCTGTGCCAAGTTAAAGAGAAAGGCGTGTATGTTTGTGTAGGAGGAACAAGAGACAAGGAGGTATTCTGTGGCCTGTTTTCTTTGTGCTTCCTACAAGACACAGTAATAGTTATGACGGGGCATTGGTGGCAAGTTTGTGAGTCAGCACACACTTACAGCCTCTCATTATACAAGGTGGTCCATATATTACGCCACCCAGTTCTTGTGTGTTGCGGGCACGGCTCAGTGAACATTACCAGTGTCTACCCTGCATCATTATCTATTTCCCACAACCCTCTTCAGGCTTAGCTTTATAATATAGGCTTTAATTTAGGTCCACTGATTGCATGGTGGAGAATTCCCATAACCTTTTTTATGCTTAGCTGTATATCATTGTATTGTATAATCTTTTATGTCCACTGATCACACGGCTGAGCAGTAATTTGGTGAAGCGATCAGAATGTCTTAGCTCATCACAAAAGCCGTCCCCACAACACACAAGACTGCAGAGCGCAATATACTTATCACCTATATTAAGTCAAAGCCACAGTTAAAAAGGTAATGAAACAAGACAGAAAATTTAAGTTTTCATTATTAATACTTCAGTACAAAATACATTAACAGAGACAGCAATATAAAATATGCATTCAAAAGTAGCATTTGTCCACAGAACATCCTGGACTTGCAAGGCAGATCACACCATCACCACCAGGCTTCTCTCGGCAGGTCAGGGCAGATCACCAGCAGCAGCAGCAAGTAATCTCACGGCTGGGGAAGACCCGACACCCTGCCGTCGCCGCCGCCGCCGCCGCCACCACCACCACCACACCACCAGGCATCTCAGAGTAGGGGAAGACACCACACCACCGTCAGGCTTCTCACGGCAGGGCAGACTAAACTTCAGCAGGGTATGACCAGTGTGGCAAGGAAGCAGGGTCAAGGCAGCAGACTCCAGCACGACCTGTGGACCAGATGTGTATTAGTTCAAATCAGTGTTAGCTTTAGTTATTTAATCTTCTATCTATCTCTATCTATTGCCAGACGCCCCAATCCCGTTTGGGGTGGCCACAAACAAATCGCCTCCAAGTCGCCCTATCCCCTGCCATTTCACTCCCCTGCTCCCAACTCACACCCCCCTCTCTCATATAACTCTCCACCCCATCCCTCCATCTCATCCTCGGCCTCCCCCTCCCTCTTCCCCCCTCCACCTCACTCACATACATTCTCTTCTTCAGTCTTTCACCCTCCATCCTCTCCACATGGCCAAACCACCTCAGTGTGTTCTCATAACGCTTCCTATCACATCCACACCACAACGCTCCTTTACATCTTCATTCGTCAGCCTGTCTCTCCATGTGACTCCACAGGCTCCTCTTAAATAAATCATTTCCACTGCTCTCACTCTTGACTTGTGTCCTTCCAACAACGTCCAAGCATCACTTGCATACGTTAGAGTTGGTATCACAATACTGTCATGTAGTAACTTTTTCACTTCCATGCTCACTTCCCTGTTTCTTATCACTGCTTTCAAAGAACCAGCAACCTTTCTTCCCTGCTGTACCCTTTCAAGCACTTCACCCTCCAAACCTCCATCCTTACTCATCACACTACCGAAGTACTTAAACGTACTCACATTTTCCAATTCCTCACCATCCAACCTCGCTGTACATTCACTTACTTCACCTCTCTCAAAGACCATCACTTTACTCTTCCCTACATTCACCTTTAGATTCCGTTTCTTACACACTCCCAAACTCATCCACCAAGCCTTGCAGCTTCCCTTCGTCTTCACTCAACAACACAGTATCATTTGCAAACAACAGTACAGGGAGTTTCCAAACACTACCCTCTCTCACCAGGGCCACTCCAACATCCACTACCCTACCTTGTACCTCTTTTATTACCCCATCCATGTACAGATTGAACAACCATGGAGACATGACACATCCCTGTTTCAACCCAACCTTCAAAGCGTGGACTCATTAGACTGCTCAGATTCTGTTGGGAATGGCACACAGTTAGGGAATTATATCACCAATATTTTATCCAAATTTCCCATACAGGGTGTTGCATGAAATGTTTGACAAACTTCAGAAAGTTGTTCTTGGGGCAATTTTGAGTTAAGAATTGCTGCATCAACCTGGGCTAATTTCTCGTCTATTATGCTCAGGTTCTGTAGGGAATGGCAGCAGATTAGAGACTGGTATCGCAAAATTTTATCCCCTGCCACCACCACCAGGCCGTTTATTTTTAAATCCCCTTGTAAAACTGTAGAGATATATCGGCAGGACAGTAAATAGTGATCCTACTCTGGTACTCTGTATGGAATTTCAGAGAGATGATGATGCCACTGATTCATGGGGTTATCTTTAATTTAACAAGAAACACTTTACTTACCTCTCTATTCAGTTTGCACGAAAATTAATGTTTAAAAGACTGATAATATATTCACGAAATTTTCTTCTTAAAATTTAATAAGTCTATCTATCTATCTATTGCCAGACGCCTCAATCCCATTTGGAGTGGCCACAAACAAATCGCCTCCAAGTCGCCCTGTCCCCCGCCATTTCACTGCCCTGCTCCCAACTCACACCCCCCTCTCTCATATACCTCTCCACCCCATCCCTCCATCTCATCCTCGGCCTCCCCCTCCCTCTTCCCCCTTCCACCTCACTCACATACACTCTCTTCGTCAGTCTTTCACCCTCCATCCTTTCCACATGGCCAAACCACTTCAGTGTGTTCCTCATAACGCTTCCTATCACATCCACACCACAACGTTCCTTTATATCCTCATTCGTCAGCCTGTCTCTCCATGTGACTCGACAGGCTCCTCTTAAATAACTCATTTCCACTGCTCTCACTCTTGACCTATGTCCTTCCAACAACGTCCAAGCTTCACTTCCGTACGTTAGAGTTGGTATCACAATACTGTCATGTAGTAACTTTTTCACTTCCATGCTCACTTCCCTGTTTCTTATCACTGCTTTCAAAGAACCAGCAACCTTTCTTCCCTGCTGTACCCTTTCAAGCACTTCACCCTCCAAACCTCCATCCTTACTCATCACACTACCCAAGTACTTAAACGTACTCACATTTTCCAATTCCTCACCATCCAACCTCGCTGTCCATTCACTGACTTCACCTCTCTCAGAGACCATCACTTTACTCTTCGCTACATTCACCTTTAGATTCCGTTTCTTACACACTCTCCCAAACTCATCCACCAAGCCTTGCAGCTCCCCTTCGTCTTCACTCAACAACACAGTATCATCTGTAAACAACAGTACAGGGAGTTTCCAAACACTATCCTCTTTCACCAGGGCCACTCCAACATCCACTACCCTACCTTGTACCTCTTTTATTACCCCATCCATGTACAGATTGAACAACCATGGAAACATGACACATCCCTGTTTCAACCCAACTTTCAAAGAGAAAAATTCACTTAGTTCACCATCCACACGCACTGCAGCCTTTGCACCATCGTACATACTCTTCACAGCATTCAACAACTTCCCATCTACTCCATATATTCTTAACACTTTCCACAATCTTTGTCTATCCACCCTGTCATGTGCTTTCTCCAAATCCATGAAAGCCGCATACAACTTCTTTCCCTTCTCTAGAAACTTTTCCACTAAAGATCTAAGAATGAATATCTGATCTACACAACCTCTTCCCTTCCTAAAGCCTCCCTGTTCTTCTCCAACTAATTTCTCTGTTCTTTCTCTAACTCTGTCAATAAGTATCCTACCATACACTTTTCCTATTATACTAAGAAGACAGATGCCCCTATGATTACCACACACTTCTTTTTCCCTTTTTCCTTTGTACAAGGGAATAATTATACCTGACTTCCAATCCTATGGGACTCTACCTTCCTCGCAGGCCAATCTGCACATCTTCCACATCCATTCTACTACTATCTCTCCCCCATGGTTCAGCATTTCACCACACACTCCATCAATTCCTGGGGCTTTCCCCAATTTAACTTTCTTCATTGCTTCCACAACTTCCATCCTACTGATTTCTTCCTGTCTTCTCACCTCTCTCCTTCTCCCAGCCATTCCCCAGCCACTTATACTCGCATTACTTCCATCCTCTATGTTCTCTATGTTAATAAGTAAATGTTCAATTTGAAGTGTGACGTCACTGGTACATTGTGGGAGCAACGTTGAGAGATGCTGGAGATGAGTGAAGATTTTATTCTTTACAGTGTTAGTCTACTTCTTATTATGGTAATTCTTATGCCCCTGTGTTTATCAGTGTTTGCTGTCATTATCGAGAGGTGTAGTCGGCTGATGTAAGTTGTAATTATTAGCTATAAGGATGATATACGGCGGTGTGTATCTCCAGGTGACCAAGATGTCCCTTTAAACTGGAGTAAGCAATGCTACTTAAATCCCCCGATATTCACACCATCTGTTTAGGTTTTAAGGTCGAATGTGATCCTGTACATGGGCAGGCATAGTAGGTTAATTGGCTGGAAAAAATGAGGGGATGTGTGTAAAAACTAATGGGTAGTTTGTTTACATCGGGGATATAAACTCCGCGAGTCCCTTTAACTCTTGCAATCCCGGTGATGCCCTTTTCAGTTTATTCATAGTGCCAGAAGGCAATTTTATTCAACTTATGCAAAGTCTCTGCTATTGCAGGAGTTCAGTGAGGCTGTGCCTAACCCCTACACTTCCAGAAGTCTATACAAAGCTAAATATAATCATGAGATGGCATTTAAAAAAAAAAAAAAAAAAAAAAAATGCTCTGTGAGTTAAACTAGTGAAGACTGAAGGTATTAACATGTGTAGGAGAGACACTGGATAAAGCCTGATTGGAGATATAGTATATTGAACTGGAAGGACTGCATACCTTACATCCTTCATTAGCCATTGCTGCTACCTTTAAATAAGAATTATCATACTGAAGGTAATTACTAGCAGCCTTCATTAACATATTACTGTACTGTAATTAGGAGAGAGGTTTCATAAGTTGATTGGAAGTCAGGAGACAGCAGGAATATACCATTACTGTTGAGGGGGATGAATTTGTGTGTAGGCTATGATATAGGAAGCATATCTCAGAATATGGATGTACAAGGTTAATCATATCTTGTATAGTACTTACACTTTCAGATTTGATAGCTTTTCCTTTTGTAATCTTTACTGAATGATGCAATCAGTTCATGATTACACATTATATAATCTCAGACTTCATCTGTGTCATTGTAGTTGGCTCACCTTGACAAATTTTAGTCCTTCTGCTGCTTAGTTCCTGTATCTAAGTGGCAGAATAAGTCAGTATTATGGTTTTGCATCCTCCCCATAGATCTTCATTGTGATTTGCATGATAATCTAGTCTTTATCTCTAGAAACAGCTCAGCATTCAAGGTGGAGAGATGCCAGGTTTTTGTCAGTTTAGGGTGGAGATGTAGTCTATATTGTTTGTCTTTATTGTTTTATGTATTCATTATTATTATTATTATTATTATTATTATTATTTTTTACTGTGGATCAAATTTAGCGATTCATCTCTTCCGTTTATAAATCGGTACACCAGATAGGCTTTCATTCTCAGAGTATGACCACTGAGTACTGTAGGCTACTGTCTTCCTGTGCAGTGTATATTTTGTCATTTGTACTCTCATTATAAGTTTCATCAAAGAATTTGTATCATACGTTTAGTTTCTGTCACTCAGTGTGTTAAGTTTATGTAATATATGGTTAATCGTTTAAGTCCTGCCGTTGGATAGCAGACTAAGTTGCAGTTTTTACTTTCTCCCTTTATATAAGTAGCAACTGCTCTATATTCTTTCCATAGCACTTGTTCATGATTAGCATTAAACTGCAGGCTTAGGTATTCCAAGTAGCTCAGGAAATTTCCAGATATCTCCTCCTAAAGCGACATTAATAGGTACATGACAATTTAGTTAAGTCTGTGCATGTTGTTCAATTTCCCATTTTTTGTAACATGTAAAGAAATAAAATACAGTAGAAGTTTTAGCCGCTACCCTTATGGGGCCGCGGTAGCATGGTCAGTATAGTACTGGCTTGCTAATTAGGAAGACCCGGGTTCAAGTCCCGGTGTGATAGAGGTTTCTTTAAAATGTGGCTGAGGGAAGTTTGCGTAGCAGGCTTTCCTTAAAACCACAAGGCCCCATACTTACACTTCAGCTTACACACACTGCTACATACATACACATCAAGACGCACACACTACTACATGTAACATACACACATCAAGACGCACACACTACTACATACATACACACATCAAGACGTACACACATCAAGACGCACACACACACTACTACATACATACACACAAGACACGTACACAGCCACCTTCACACAGTAGACACACGACACGTACACAGCCACCTTCACACAGTAGACACACCACACACACAGAGGGTGGGACAGACACACCACAGGCAGACAGAGAGGGACATATACAAAACACAGGGAGTGAGAGAGGAGGGAGTTTTATTAAAAAGTCCAATTTTGGTATACCTCCTGTGGCAAAATTGATATAGCCCCCCCTTTAATATTTTTTGGATATTTTCATTTAGTGCCCCCCAGGCCCCAGACCCACTCGGCTGAACCAAATTGTCTGGCGTCGGCTGGAACATGATATACCAGAGTTATGCCGGTCATGCGGGGGTTAATGGTGACAGTGTAGTAACTGTCAGGCTCCTATGACTCACTCAGCCGAACAAAATCGTCTGTCAGCTGGAATGGAATACTAGAGTTGTCCCAAGCACCAGAGGGTTAAGAATCTTAGTGAGAGGGAGTGACATACTGACCATTCAAGGGTTCCTTTTTATGCGTGTGTGTGGAAGGGCGGGGTAAAGGTGAGGTGGGGTGGGGTAGATTGTAAGCGGGAATTAACCCAAGGGGGATTTTGGGGGGGACATTACCGGACAGGTCAGGTGTAATTCCTATCTGACCTTACCTGTGTCGTAGCAGGAAGGGACATGTCTCTTCCTGCTACGACACAGGTAAGGTCAGATAGGAATTACACCTGACCTGTTCGGTAATGTCCCCCAAAATCCCCTTGGGTTTATCCCCACAATCTACCCCACCCCACCTCACCTTTACCCCACCCTTCAACACACACACACGCATAAAAAGGAACCCTTGAATGGTCAGTATGTCACTCCCTCTCACTATCTTGACCACTGAGTGATGCTCGGGACAAGCATCACTCAGGGGATTAAGATTCTTAACCCTCTGTTGCTTGGGACAACTCTAGTACCCCATTTCAGCTGACTCAGACGATTTTATTCGACTGAGTGAGTCATAGGAGTCTGACAGTGTCAATACCGTCACCATTAACCCCCTCACGACCGACATAACTCTAGCATCATGTTCCAGCTGACGCCAGACAATTTGGTTCAGCCGAGAGAGGATCCTAGGATCCTGAGAGACACTATAACATCACAAAATACAAAATGCCTTCCCTCCATCTTGAACGTACTATAATTCATTTACATTAAGTAAGCTCGTATTTTCGTATTTTTGCAGCTTATTTCATGTATCTTAGTTAAAAGAAAAAAATACTACGAGCCGGTGAATAAAACCCACACTTGTAGACGAAGAATATAATTACCAAACAGTTTCGGTGGACACTGCCACCATCTTCAGTGGTCAAGATAGTGAGAGGGAGTGACTTACTAACTATACAAGGGTTCCTTTTTATGCGTGTGTGTGTGGAAGGGTGGGGTAAAGGTGAGGTGGGGTGGGGTGGGGCAGATTGTAAGCGGGGATTAACCCAAGGGGGATTTTGGGGAGGACATTACCGGACAGGTCAGGTCAGGAACTCCCTTCCTGCTACGACACAGGTAAGGTCAGATAGGAATTACACCTGACCTGTCCGGTAATGTCTCCCCCATAATCCCCCTTGGGTTAATCCCCGCTTACAATCTACCCCACCCCACCTCACCTTTACCCCACCCTTTCACACACACACAGGCATAAAAAGGAACCCTTGTATAATCAGTATGTCACTCCCTCTCACTATCTTGACCACTGAAGATGGTGGCAGTGTCCACCGAAACTGTTTGGTAATTATATTCTTCGTCTACAAGTGTGGGTTTTATTCACCGTCTTTGATTATCACGCAAGAATGATTCATCCAGCCAATACTACGAGCTCTGTATCTTTTCATAGCCCTTCTTCGTGACTAGCATCGTATTCTAGTTATCTATAGTTACAACTGAGCATTCAAGTTGGAGGGATCACAACTTTAAGCAATTACAGTAAACAAACAAAAAGCAAGTGTCGTCCTCTTGACCTCTCGTCTTCGCAGGAATGCAGCGGTGGCGCCATCTTGTGCGTGGAATGCGTGAAGTGCAGGCTCTTGAGTGGAAGGAGCACGGAGCCACGGGAGACTTAATAATATTCGCTAGTCAGCCAGTCTAGAAGCCTGGGACATTTCCCTGAAATAATAATAATAATAATAATAACAATAATATATAATAATAATAGAAATAACAACAAAACCAGTCTTATACATAATTCAATATCTTAGTCACTCGATCTGTCCATTCCACCCCTTCAGTACGAGGACACATTTCTGTAAGCTATTTTTTCTAACATGGGAGGTTCGATACGTTTGATTGAGCCTATCCATAAGACTCCTAAAGCTGAGTAAATGCCTCTGAAAGTTGCAAAACATAAAATATAAAACGTCTAAATGATATAAAAACCTTTGTTCACCTCCGGGATTCGATCTGTGGCGCATAGACCAAGTGCTGACGTCAAGTTTACAATTTGCTAGCTTCAGACGATTTCCTGGAGCTTAAAGAAACCCTCTCGGGATGATGGGACAGACACAATAACCCCTTCAGACAGAGAATGACTTAGTTACTTTGTTCTAGGTAACCGGACGATTTTATTCAGCTTAGGAGATCCCCTCGTAGTGAAGGGTTGATGGTGACTGTATCTAACCCCTCCAGTACGAAATTTCTCTCCAGAGTTGAAGAAAATCGTCTGGAGGAAGAAAGATGAATATGGAAAAAAGTGTTAATGTGGACAATGAGTTAGATAAGACTGGTTTGGTTAAGGTAGGGTAGGGATGGGACGGTTGTGGCACGGTGGGGTAGCGTCGGGTCGGTTATGGCCGGGTGGGGTAAGGTTGGGTTAGTTTTGGCAGAGCGGCGTAAGATTGGGCCGGTTTTGGCAGGTTGAGGTAGGACTGGGTCGGTTTTGGCAGGGTGTGGTAGGAATGGTTCGGTTTGGGCAGGGTGGGGTGGCGTTGGGTCGGTTTTGGGCGGGTGGGGTAGGATTGAGTTTTTTTTGGCAGGGTGGGGTAAGGTTGGGTCGGTTTTGGCAGGGTGGGGTAGGATTGGGTCGGTTTTGGCAGGGTGTGGTAGGAATGGTTTGGTTTTGGCAGGGTGGGGTAGCGTTGGGTCGGTTTTGGCAGGGTGGGGCAGGATTGAGTCTTTTTTGGCAGGGTGGGGTAGGATTGGGTCGGTTTTGGCATGGTGGGGTAGGGTTGGATCGGTTTTGGCAGGGTGGGGTAGGGTTGGATCGGTTTTGGAAGGGTTGGGTCGGTTTTGGCAGGGTGGGGTAGGGTTGGGTCGGTTTTGGCAGGGTGGGGTAGGACTGGGTCAGTTTTGTCAGGGTGAGGTAGGATTGTGTCGGTTATGACAGAGTATAGGATAGGTTTTGGCAGCGTGGGTTAGGATTTGGTCGGTTTTGGCAGAGTGGGGTTTGATTGGGTCGGTTTTGGCAGGGTGGGGTTTGATTGGGTCGGTTTTTGCAGGGTGAGGTAGGATTGGGTCGGTTTGGACAGGGTGTTAGGACTCCATATTATAATTACAAATCATAATAGTTCCGTCATATCCAACGCCTATTTCACTCAGTTATACTACACTGTCTCATCAAATTTGGGGCGATCTTCTCTACGATTTTTGTTCTTCCCCGCTTAGTTCAGTCCTTTAGTTCATTCATGACCCTTGGCTTTCCTTTTTATTTTTTTTTTTTATGTGGTGGAGCGCAGGTGCACGAGGCTAGACCACCATTAGTCCAGAATATTTAAGGGTAGGCCACCAAACTACGCCCTGGTAACGTCTACACGTCAAAACATCTGTCCACCTCTGGGATTTGAACTGCGGAGAGCTGGACGCTGAGCTCCCGGTCTGCGGATGTCACTTTTACGCTTTGTTAGCTTCTGACGATATCCTACAGCTTCAGAAAACCCTCTTAGGATGACGGGACAGAATCATGTAACCCTTCAGACCAAGAACGATTTAGTTATTTTGTCCTAGCTGACCGCACGATTTTATTCAACTTAGGAGATCCCCTGACATAGAAGGGGTTGATGCTGGCTGTATCTAACCCCTCAAATTCAAAATTCCTCTCCAGAGCTGAAGAAAATCGTCTGGAGAAAGAAGGAAGAAAACTGAAGAAAGTGTTAGAGTGAAAAATGAGTTAGATAAGATTGGTTTGGTTAGGGCAGGGTAGGATTGGGTCGGTTATGCCAGGGTGGGGTAGGGTTGGGTCGGTTTTGGCAGGGTGAGGTAGGACTGGGATAGTTTTGGCAGGGTGGGGCTGGACTTGGATGGTTTTTGCAGGGTGGGGTAGGATTGGGTCGGTCTTGGCAGGGTGGGGAAGGGACGGGTCGGTCTTGGCAGGGTGGGGAAGGGACGGGTCGGTCTTGGCAGGGTGGGATAGGGACGGGTCGGTCTTGGCAGGGTGGGGTAGGAATGGGTCGGTCTTGGTAAGGTGGGGTAAGATCGGGTCGGTTTTGGCAGGATGGGGTAAGATTGGTTCGGATATGGCAGGGTGGGGGTAAGATTGGGTCGGATATGGCAGGATGGGGGTAAGATAGGGTCGGTTTTGGCAGGGTGGGGGAGGATTGGGTCGGTTTTGGCAGGGTGGGGGTAGGGATGGGTCGGTCTTGGCAGGACGGGGTAGGATTGGATCAGAGTTGGCAGGGTGGAATAGGAATGGCTCAGTTTTGGCTGGGTGGGATAGGTATGGGTCGGTTTTGTCAGGGTGGGGAAGGGTTGGGTTGGTTTTGGCAGAGTATTGGTTAGGTTTCGGTTGGTTTTGGCAGGGTGGGGCAGGATTGGGTCGGTTTTGGCAGGGTGGGGTATGATTAGGTCAGTTTTGGCAGAGTGGAGTAGAATTGAGTTGGTTTTGGTAGGGTGGGGTAGGGTTTGGTTGGTTTTGGTAGAGTGGGGTAGGATTGGGTCGGTTTAGGAAGGGTGAACAAGGATTGGGTCGAATTTGGCAAGGTGGGGTAGAACTGTGTTGGTTTTGCCAGGGTAGGGTAGGAATGGGTCGGTTATGGCAGGGTAGGGTAGGATTGGGTCGGTTTTGGCCGGGTGAAGTAGGATGGGGTCGGTTTTGGCAGGGTGGGGTAAGATTGGGTCGGTTTTTGGCAGGGTGGGAAAGGATTGGTCGGGTTTGGCAGGGTGGAGTAGGACTGGGTTGGTTTTGGCAGGGTGGGGTAGGATTGTGTCGGTCTTGACAGGGTGGGGTAAGGTTGGGTTGGTTTTGGCAGTATGGGGTAGGGATGGGTCGAGCTGCGTTGGGGAGGGTAGGATAGGTTATGGCAGGGTAAGATAGGGCTGGGTGGTGGTGGGCTGGGTAGGGTAGGGTAGGCTGAATCAGGGTAGTGTAGGGTACAGAAGAGAGGTGGGTATAACTGCCGTTTAGTTCCGTCATATCCAACGCCTATTTCACTCAGTTATACTACACTGTCTCATCAAGTTTGGGGCGATCTTCTCTACGATTTTTGTTCTTCCCCGCTTAGTTCAGTCCTTTAGTTCATTCATGACCCTTGGCTTTCCTTTTTATTTTTTTTTTTTATGAGGTGGAGCGCAGGTGCACGAAGCTAGACCACCATAAGTCCGGAATATTTAAGGGTAGGCCACCAAACTACGCCCTGGTAACGTCTACACGTCAAAACATCTGTCCACCTCTGGGATTTGAGCTGCGGAGAGCTGGACGCTGAGCTCCCGGTCTGCGGATGTCACTTTTACGCTTTGTTAGCTTCTGACGATATCCTACAGCTTCAGAAAACCCTCTTAGGATGACGGGACAGAATCATGTAACCCTTCAGACCAAGAACGATTTAGTTATTTTGTCCTAGCTGACCGCACGATTTTATTCAACTTAGGAGATCCCCTGACATAGAAGGGGTTGATGCTGGCTGTATCTAACCCCTCAAATTCAAAATTCCTCTCCAGAGCTGAAGAAAATCGTCTGGAGAAAGAAGGAAGAAAACTGAAGAAAGTGTTAGAGTGAAAAATGAGTTAGATAAGATTGGTTTGGTTAAGGCAGGGTAGGATTGGGTCGGTTATGCCAGGGTGGGGTAGGGTTGGGTCGGTTTTGGCAGGGTGAGGTAGGACTGGGATAGTTTTGGCAGGGTGGGGCTGGACTTGGATGGTTTTTGCAGGGTGGTGTAGGGATGGGTCGGTCTTGGCAGGGTGGGGAAGGGACGGGTCGGTCTTGGCAGGGTGGGGAAGGGACGGGTCGGTCTTGGCAGGGTGGGATAGGGACGGGTCGGTCTTGGCAGGGTGGGGTAGGAATGGGTCGGTCTTGGTAAGGTGGGGTAAGATCGGGTCGGTTTTGGCAGGATGGGGTAAGATTGGTTCGGATATGGCAGGGTGGGGGTAAGATTGGGTCGGATATGGCAGGGTGGGGTAAGATTGGGTCGGTTTTGGCAGGGTGGGGGAGGATTGGGTCGGTTTTGGCAGGGTGGGGTAGGGATGGGTCGGTCTTGGCAGGACGGGGTAGGATTGGATCAGAGTTGGCAGGGTGGAATAGGAATGGCTCAGTTTTGGCTGGGTGGGATAGGTATGGGTCGGTTTTGTCAGGGTGGGGAAGGGTTGGGTTGGTTTTGGCAGAGTATTGGTTAGGTTTCGGTTGGTTTTGGCAGGGTGGGGCAGGATTGGGTCGGTTTTGGCAGGGTGGGGTATGATTACGTCAGTTTTGGCAGAGTGGAGTAGAATTGAGTTGGTTTTGGTAGGGTGGGGTAGGGTTTGGTTGGTTTTGGTAGAGTGGGGTAGGATTGGGTCGGTTTAGGAAGGGTGAACAAGGATTGGGTCGCATTTGGCAAGGTGGGGTAGAACTGTGTTGGTTTTGCCAGGGTAGGGTAGGAATGGGTCGGTTATGGCAGGGTAGGGTAGGATTGGGTCGGTTTTGGCCGGGTGAAGTAGGATGGGGTCGGTTTTGGCAGGGTGGGGTAAGATTGGGTCGGTTTTTGGCAGGGTGGGAAAGGATTGGTCGGGTTTGGCAGGGTGGAGTAGGACTGGGTTGGTTTTGGCAGGGTGGGGTAGGATTGTGTCGGTCTTGACAGGGTGGGGTAAGGTTGGGTTGGTTTTGGCAGTATGGGGTAGGGATGGGTCGAGCTGCGTTGGGGAGGGTAGGATAGGTTATGGCAGGGTAAGATAGGGCTGGGTGGTGGTGGGCTGGGTAGGGTAGGGTAGGCTGAATCAGGGTAGTGTAGGGTACAGAAGAGAGGTGGGTATAACTGCCGTTTAGTTCCGTCATATCCAACGCCTATTTCACTCAGTTATACTACAGTGTCTCATCAAATTTGGGGCGATCTTCTCTACGATTTTTGTTCTTCTCCGCTTAGTTCAGTCCTTTAGTTCATTCATGACCCTTGGCTTTCCTTTTTATTTTTATTTTTTTTTGTGGTGGAGCGCAGGTGCACGAGGCTTGACCACCATTAGTCCAGAATATTAAAGGGTAGGCCACCAAGCTACGCCCTGGTAACGTCTACACGTCAAAACATCTGTCCACCTCTGGGACTTGAACCGCGGAGCGCTGGACACAGAGCTCTCGATTTGCGGATGTCACTTTTACTCTTTGCTAGCTTCTGACGATATCCTACAGCTTAAGAAAACCCTCTTAGGATGACGGGACAAAATCATTTAATCTTTCAAGCCGAGAATAACTTATTTACATTGTCCTAGCTGACCGCATGATTTTATTCAGCTTAGGAGATCCCCTGATAGAGATGGGGTTGATGATGGCAGTATTTAAACCTTCCAGTTCGAAATTTCTCTCTACTGTAGAGGTGAAGAAAATCATCCGAAGGTAGAGAGAAGAAAACAGGAAAAGTAATGTAGTGGTGAAAGGGCTGTACAGGGGAGGGTAGGTTAAAGTAGGGTAGAGTTGGGTCGGCAATGGCAGGGTAGGGTAGGGTAGGCTGAGGTAGGCTAGTGTAGGGTTGAGAAGAGTAGGGTAGGGTAAATTGAACTGAATAAGTATATACAATAAAATCTGGCGATACAACAACCAGGGTCATATGCCGCCGGATGACAACGAGAATAAAAGCACTCGAAAAGATGAAATACACACACACACACACACACACACACACACACACACACACACACGCACACATACACATACACACACACACACACACACACACACAAAATACAATTCATAATTAAAACAAGAAAAACACTAAAACACTAAGAACACTAAAACCACTGTATACTAAATTTTACACGGTAGTGCAGCTGCCTACACCAAGCAAAGGTTTCCCCCTCCACCACAACAAGCATCCTCTCCAAGTACCAACAGAAGACTACAATCCCTCTCCTGCCCGGTGCTCAGAGAGGTAACGATGGCGCAATTCCCCAACAGTGGACACCATCAGCAAAAGCCGAAGAGTCAGGGGAACGAAGCATTCCACACAGAAAGTAGGGGGAGAGTCCTCCATAAAAATCAATGAGAGAACCAGGAATGGCCCATTCGGAGCCAGCATAAAGCCGTCTCCCACCTGCATTCAGACCTCGGCAAATGAAGGGGCCCGTTTACCCACAAATATCACACATTTTGTTGGCCCCCACCGCATCCCACCTACTCTGCCAGTGGGAGCAAACAGTGAGTGGTTAGATGAATATCACTGAGCGAGGCAGGGGAGAGGTGAGGATGGGCGAGAGGCAGCAGCCTTTGCCAGAGCGTCAGCATGCTCATTGCCCACAATGGTACAAAACCACAAAGCAGTCCCTAGCAAGCACAGCCATTCTAAAACACTGTAGACAACAAAAGAGGATTGGACGGGAAAACACAAAATGGAGATCGGCAGAGTCGCTAAAAACTGTATAACAAACAGGAGGTAAGCTAAATATCAATTTGACTGCGAGTAAAATAGCAGTAAGTTCTGCGATAAAAGTAGATACGATGGGGGGAAGACTCCTACCACGAATGAAATCGGGAAATATAACACCCAAGCCTGTCCCCTCACGGGATTTCAATCCATCAGTACATACGAGAATCGAGACACTGTGAGAGGAAGCAAGTTCTAAAAAAATAGCAAAGAGCCGCCTGTGAGGAAAGAAAGGCCCCTCTCTCAGGAAAGTAAACACACGGTTGCACCCCTGAGAGGAGCCAGGGAGCCATCCTTGGTACACGCACAGGACAAACAAGAAAGGTTGGAACATCCACATCCCCCATGGCAGCCTTCACCCTGTACCCAAACGGTTGTGGATAGCGAGGATACGGCGAGGCAGACACTCCCTCCGGAACAGAGCCAACAAAATCTTCCTGAACTTTAGCAAAGACGGTGCCACTAAGGACACTAGTTTGAGGCACTCCCTCCTCTTGAGGATATGAGGGAAACAAGGTGGCACCAATACGGAAAAATTCCATAATCAGTAAAGGCAACCTACCACGCAAACCAAGATGGTGACCTGCAATACCTGGCTTGTGAAACGGTAGGACAACAGACCCCCGCCAAGAAGCAGGAGTGGACGAATCTCTCCAAATTCTATTTATAAGACTCAGGAGGAAGGACACTGCTTCATCATCCAGGTACCTCAGCACTGCATGGGGAATATTATCGACTCCGGAGAAGTGTCATGACAGGGAAAGGGTAGACCAAAGTTTACAACAAGACAAAGGGATGTTGTAAGTCTCTCAGCCCCCAGAACGGATGTCCAACACCTTAATCTCCTCCACCTCCCTAAGCCTGGCAAAAACCGAAGAACGAGTATCCCTACAGGAGACCTCAGCGGTAGGATAGGGTAGGGAACGCTAGGGCATGGTAGGCTGGGGTAGGGTAGTGTAGGGCAGAGAAAAGTAGGTTAGGATGGGTTGGTTTAGGCTAAAGTAGGACAGAATAGGAGAGGAGTAAAATGTGCCTAGTCCAGGAACGAAAAATACATCAGTTATCCATGTAACTAGCGTTTTCTATTTCGGTAGATTATTTTCTTGTCTGCCTAAAGTATCGTGATGTACGAACAATGAGATTAGATATCGAAACTGTAAGATGCGAATTAGTTACAAAGACGGTATTTTGTTTTGGCTAACGTTACATCGATACGTTCAGCTAAGAGCAACTCGGCAGAATTGAACAGTATATGACGTGCTAGATGAACGCTGTGACCGGAAAATAAATATATATGTATATATACTTCAGCATACAGTAAGCGATTTTATGTTAACTGAAGAGAAGCCACCACAGCTAATGGGTTAAGTTTACACACACACACACACACACACACACACACACACACACACACACACACACGTTGCGAAAAGTTTCACTGACGAAGTGGGTGGCTACTGTCCCCCTTGAGCAAGGGGACTGGTGTGTGCGTGTGTGGTCACAGCCTTGCCCTTAGATCGGACTATATGAGCTCTCAGCTCCCTTCCGGGAGGGTAAAAGCTGACGATCACGACCATCAAGTGATCCTGACCAACCCGGTGAATTACACACACACACACACACACACACACACACACACACACACACACACACACACCATTACTTGCAACTGGCTGGCCTATCATACAGCCATATCCTATATTCATGAAGTACAACACATCTTACATTTATGTAGTATGTAAAAAAAAAAAAAAAAAAAAAAAAAGATGGTTATATAATACAGAACTGGGAAGTATGATGATGATGATGATGATGAGAGGGGAGTAAACAGGGTGAGATGAGGAGAATGAGAGAGATGGATGGACATAACAGTGAATGTATTATGTATATTAACCTGACAAATGCCGAAGTAAGCTGGTAAGGGTGAGGTAATATGGAGCCTGACCCTACCGTGACACCATATAATTATTGACTTATCCACCGATAGCTCTATCTATCTATCTATAGCCCGACGCCCTAATCCCGCAAAGAGTGGCCGCAGACAAAACGTCTCCAAGTCGCTCTGTCACCCACCATTTGACTACCCTCCCCCAAACTCACCCCCCCCTCATATACCTCTCAACTCCATCCCTCCACCTCATCCTCGGTCTACCCCTCCCTCTCCCTCCCTCCACTTCACCTACACTACATACACCCTCTTCATTCTGTCCTTGACCTCCGCGGCAGGCAGACGTGCTTCCCAGAGCGCTTCATCACACAGTAATTTAACAACTGAGTTGAAACTGATCGGATGCACTACAAAACCAACGTCCCCTGAAATGGCTAGTGCCATGGCCATGAACGAGGGAAGGGAGGCCCCCTTGGGTGACAACGAGGAAGAAATAGATATGGATACCGGGTTTACGGAGGTCATCAGTACAAGAGAGAAGAGAAAGAGGATGATACGCGGCAGCGAGAGGGAAGCGAGTGATGAAGAAGAGGACAGAGACAACAAAAAGGTAAAGAATAAGTCGTGTGGGGTAGATGGAGGTGTTACTATACCATGTGATACGGGGAAGGCAGCTGGAGTGCAGCCGACTACACCACGTGGGTCAGGAGCAATGCCTAGCCAGGACCATGACGAGGCCACCCCAAGGAATAGAGTGAGGCTTCTCTTCCCCACCAACACTGACCTAAATTATCACCAAAAACTACTCTGGACGGTGAAGCTTGGACTTGCATATCGACGGTTCGAGGTCCTGTTTAAGGAAGGTAGGCAGAGACCTTACGTCACAGTAGGAAGTCAGGAGGCAGTGGAGATGCTGACCACGACTGGTTTTGAGGGTGTGACACAGCAGGTTCCGGAGGAGAGGGAGAGATGCACCAAGGTTATCGTGTTTAGATATCCCATAATACGATTGCGTGAGCAATAGATCATCTAAAGTAATAATGAAACTTTATCTATGTGATGTCACGAGGGATGGTGGGCGGAGCTTACCACCCGACGTGTGCAAGAGTCTGCCTGTTGGAGTTATTTTACCATGGGAAAGACAGAACAGGAAGACAGAAGAACAGACACAGAAAAAGAATGATACAGCAGACCCTCTCTACACCAGATCAATGTGGGGGGATGGGGGAAGCCCGATCCGATAAAGCCGATAATCTGGTAAGTCCAATGGCTCCCCCACAAGTTGGATTTCAAGCACATAATGGAAAATCTATCTATCTATCTATTGCCAGACCCCTCAATCCCGTACGGGGTGGCCACAAACAAATCGCCTCCATGTCGCCCTGTCTCCCGCCATTTCACTCCCCTGCTCCAAACTCACACCCCCCTCTCTCATATATCTCTCCACCCCATCCTTCCATCTCACCCTCGGCCTCCCCCTCCCTCTCCCCCCCTCCACCTCACTCACATACACTCTCCTCGTCAGTCTCTCACCCTCCATCTGATTTCCTTATGGTAAGTAAAATAATGTGATAGAAAATATTAGGGTAATAAACAGAGGTGGCTTGGCCTTGTGGAGAAGATGGAGACTGAGACACTAGCTAGGACAGTGTGTGTGAGTGAGGTGGACGAGGGCAGAGGGAGGGGCAGACCAAGGATGAGATGCAGGGATGGAGTGGAGAGTTATATGAGAGACTGGGGTGTACGCTGGGGGAAGGGCAGTGAAATGGCAGGGGACAGGGCAACATGGAGACAGTTTGTTTGTTGGCACCCCTTACGGGATTAAGGTATCTGGCAACAGATAGATGGAAAAAATAATGTCTTATTTGTCTGGCTGTAGATAGGTAGATAGACAGAATAAAATACTGGGCCTTACTTGTAACAAAGGCTTTTTGTATCCTGGCTCCCTCTCTGCACCATCTTCACCTTGTTCTTCAGTTTACTCACCAGACTGCCGCCTTCTTGCATCACCTTAGCCACATCTTTCGTCTCTTTGGTTATCTTTTAGACTTTCTCCTCTGCTTCCTTCATCCTGCAAAATCAATTTTCATAATCAGTACAACATTGTCATTTACAGTTGTATTCTTGGTGGATTTGGATATTTCTCAACGCCACTTTTTGAGCCATTTATTGTGCACATCTCATCTCAGTGTGCTTTTGTATATTACTGATGCCAACACTGTTACTATACAAGCACCATAAATAACAGTACACAATGTTGACGTGTAATATACAAAAAGGGTTGTTATGAGGGAGGGTTGTATATGAGAGAGGGGGTTGTGAGCTGGGGACAGGACAGTGAAATGGCAGGGGACAGGGCGATATGGAGGCGATTTGTTTGTGGCCACCCCTTATGGGATTAAGGCGTCTGGCAATAGATAGATAGATGGACAGATAGGCTGTTAAGGAAGAGCTGCTATCAAGCCTTCCTATGCCCCCTACACCATTTAACCCTTTGACCAGACCTGATCCACTGCAGTTTTTATTCATGCTAACACCAAAGCATTTTATAAAACAAAAACAATTACTAGCAGTCACAGGCTTACAAAAACTAATTCAAAGTAACTTTCTCTGCAAATGGTCCATCTAAAAGTTATATTTAGGCAAACACTACATGATGTTACTCAGGCTCACACTAGTGCACAATAGATGCTGACATACACTACGTCAAACAATACAGCATCAGTATATGTACCTCAGGTTAAAAAAAAAAAAAAAAAGCATACATTTAAAAGTGGTATTTCCCTCCTCAGTTAGCTCAAGTGCTATTAAAAGTGTGACAGTCTGCCTCTCACATCCCTACCCCCGACGTTCACACTTCACACTTTCCGCACCCAACTGTCATCCTCCATCCTCTCCACATGCCCAAACCATCTCAATCTACCCCTCATCACCACAACACCAATACACTCCAGTCCCAACCTTCCTCTCAACTCTTCAATCATAAACCAGCCCCCCAGGCCTCACACCCAAGGACACACTACACATCCTTTTAATCACTGTCATTTCTGTATATTTGAGCCTACAGATCTCGTCTTCCTTTACTGCCCAGGTCTCACTACCATACAGCATTACACTGCTAACACATGCTGCATACAAAGGTCCCCTAGCATGGAGGGAGAGCCCTCTCAATGTCAGGGGAGGCAACAGCTCCCTGAACTTCTTCCAACCACTCCTCACTCTGGCCACAGACCTAGCTCCAGTCCCACCTCCAGCACATAACATGTCTCCCAAATAAGAAAACTCTTCCTTATACCCAAGAGGAGGAGGAGGAGGAGAAAAAGGAAGAAGGAAATGATGAAAAGAAGGATGAGGATGAGGAGGAAAAGAGAAAGAGGAGGAAGAGCGCGAAGGAGGAGGAAGAAGTGGAGAATGATAAAGAGAAAGAGGAATGGAGAGGAAGACAAGGAAAGGAGAAAGAGGAGGAGAAAAGGGAGGAAAAAAGACGGAATAGGAGGAGCAGGAGAGGACAGGAGAGGAAAGAAGGGGAGGAGGAGGAGGAGGAGGAGGGGGAGAGGAAATGGGTGTAATAAGGCCGAGCTACACTGCTTAATACATGATAGGCCTACAGTCTTCCCCATACTTTTCAGCATTATAAAAACAATAAGAACAAGGATGACGAGGTTAATACAAAATAAAATGAATAAAGAACAGTTATTAACACTACACCAATATATCTAACTGTCTATAGCATGACGACTCCATCCCGTAAGAACAAACATACCGCCTCCTTATCGCCCTGTCCCCCGCCATTTCACTGCCCTCCCCCACAGCACACCCCATACACGTAGCCACTGGGGGGGCAGGGGGGCACTTTGCCCCCCCTGGGAATATTTGGGGGAAATGCTGAAAGGGATTTTTGGCATAGTTCTTGTATGACAATACAGTTTTCCTAATTTTACCACCTGTATATTAAACAATATTATCTATTTCCAAAAATTTTATGTGGAAGCAATAATTTCCTTTGAAATTGAAAGCTAAATATAATAAAACCCTTGGGAAAAAAATGACCATTTATAAGTTAACAATTTCCCGTGTCACCGTAGATGACGTGGTTAATATTAGAGCTGTAATGATGTTTTGCACATGAAGCCTGATGAGGTGTAAAAATGGCCTTCCTGTCCCCTCAGCCACATCCTCTCACCCTGTAGCCATATCCTCTCACCCTGCAGCCATATCCTCTCACCCTGCAGCCATATCCTCTCACCCTGCAGCCATATCCTCTCACCCTGCAGCCACATCCTCTCACCCTGTAGCCATATCCTCTTACCCTGCAGCCATATCCTCTTACCCTGCAGCCACATCCTCTCACCCTGTAGCCATATCCTCTCACCCTGTAGCCATATCCTCTCACCCTGTAGCCATATCCTCTCACCCTGCAGCCATATCCTCTCACCCTGTAGCCATATCCTCTCACCCTGCAGCCATATCCTCTCACCCTGCAGCCATATCCTCTCACCCTGTTGCTAGTTGCAAATAAAAACTGCACAATTATTACACACAACTGAAACAAGCAGAATTTTCGAAGACTACATGAAGCCATTTTGATCACCTCAGACTACTGTACATTATACACGGTAAGGTGTGCCAGGGGCCTCGTTTGAGTGGGGGACAGGGGGACTTGCTTCCCCCCCCCCCACTTTTTGGAGCCTGGGGGACAGAGTATCTTTTGTCCCCCCCACTTTTCTAGGTGAGAATTTTCAAGATGAATTGCTCTACGCCGTTTTTTTTTTTCCTTAATGGAAAAATCCTTTCAATGCAGCACAGTACAGTTCAGGTGATATGAAAATCATTCCCTGCTGAGAGGGGCAGGTGGCGTGGTCACCTGAGTCAAGGATTAAGACAGTTTAATCCCAGCAGATGTATTTTTACTTAGGTCAGTCTTGACGTATGCACCACCCCTGATGCCTGAGCCAGTGAGAATCAAACTAAAAGAATAAGTAGTGGAAAACAGAATTTCTACTGCCTACCACCACAACAGTAGTGCAAAACAGAATACCAGACTGGGGGTGGCTGCAGCAGCGGGTTTGAATTTATGCATATGTGCTAAGTGGAGAGAGAGAGAGAGAGAGAAAGAGAGAGAGAGAGAACCACAAAGGAAAATAGAAACGATACGAATGTGGGCAAGTGTGTGTGTTCGGGACACTCACGCCAGATCTCGAGTTTTCATTGGCCCATCCATTCCGCTATTTTTCTTCCAGCAGCCAATCAAAATACAGGGTTTATTTCCGAACATAAACAGATAGTATGGACGCCATTGCATCTCGTATGGTACTTGCTGTGCCGATGTGTGGTATAATTCATTATAATTTCATAGGTTATTAAGCAAAATAGCTGTAATTCCTTATATGCACAGAGAGATAAAGATAGCAGGTAAATGATGCACCAAGAGTATAGCGTTGACAGTCAGTTTTTCAGTACTAAAAGTGCTCAAGAAATTTGTGGTACCGAGAAAAAAAATATTTTGAGGTAGAACGGAGGGAAGTTAGCATGCAGGTATCGATAATACTACCATCTACGAGAGTACCCTGATGACCAAGGATACTAGTGACATGGAGATGTCTTTGCTAGGGCAACTCCAGTGCCTTCTAATTTATTGCTGGTGTTTCCATTTTCTCTCTAATGAAATAGTAGACCTCTGGTAACATTATGTACTGAGTGTTTTCACATACTTGTCCTCTGAAAGGATTATTAGCTATTAACTTAAAGTAACTTCAAGAAAGCTGTCAATATGTGGGGAAAAGATAGTTTTTCTTTAAGACATTGGAACAAATGCGACAGTAATGATGTCAATTTATTTCTGATGACATAAAACATCAAATCTAGGAAAGTTTGTGGTGACATATTATGGGCAAATATTCCAAGTGTTTGCCCCCCCTGGCAAATTTCCTGGATACGCCACTGGCTCACCCCCCTCTCTCACATACCTCCATCCCATCCTTCCATCTCATATTCGGCCTCCCCTCCCTCTCCCCCCCCCCCTCCACCTCACATACACTCTCCTCGCTTGTCTCTCGCTCTCCATCCTCTCCACATGGCCAAACCACCTCAGTGTATTTTCTAACGCTTTCTATCACGTTCACATTAACACCACAACGCTCCTGCACTTCCTCATTTGTCAGTCTGTCTTTCCTTTTAACTACACATGCTCCTCTCAATAATCCTCTCTCCATCCCCCACCCTCAGCGAAACATATTTCTCATTTGCAATGAGCCTGGTATGGTGTGTGTAACACGACACCCAGGCACCGCGGAGCTGGGGGTCACACGTCCACACTCCCTACCTGACATTTGGTGACTGAGGGCGAGGGAGGGCCGGAGGAGGTAACCGTGGGAGTGTAGACATCTTGGCGCCATGGGCTAACCGTCGGAGTTATACACCCAACCATTGCAAGAGTGACACTGAGGCTCACTGACTCTGGGCATGGGGTTTTATAGGTAGAGGCAGACTGATGGGCGCCGCATTGGGGGCGGGGCTTGCAACAAAAAAAACTCCCATAAAATAAAGGGGAACCTTATGTAACTTCGACGAATCTTTATATTGATCATTGTCTTTTCGTTTTTCTCTCTCTCTCTGTCTTGTTCTTGCGTTGCCTCAATGTTAAGCCCCGTACACACTGGGCATCAAGTTGTGCAACAAGTCGCGCAACGTGTTGAAAATCACCGATTTTCGGTGCTGCGGTCCGAGTTGCGCGCATTGATGCGCCGTTCTGGCTCGAGGGCATTTGTGCATCATGTTGCGCAAATTGATGTGGGCCGGGCACTGGGCAGTAGACACCGGACTGTCATCCGGAGAGCATCTTCACGCCAGATCATATCGGAGATGATGACTGAGGAAATACTGCAGACACACAAAGACTGGACAAAAGCAAATACAATGCATTTTATTGAAAGGCTGAAGGAGTACCCATGCATATGGGCCGTTAAATCCAAGGAATATAAGGCTAGACAACTACGAAGTAGTGGAATGAAGGCATTAGTGGATGAAATGACTAAAACAATGGGATGTGCCATAACTTCTGAAGATATTAAGAAGAAACTGCATACACTGAGAACGCAGTTCAGGCGTGATATCAAGCTAATTAAGGAATCACAGAAGTCAGGGGCAGGAACCGACGCAACTTGTAAGTCTCCAGTGTGGACACTCTTGCCCGTCGGCAACATATTGCAGGTCGTGAGGCTGCAACTTGTTGCACAACTTGATGCCCAGTGTGTACGGGGCTTTAGAAGGTCCTTTTATTTCTTAATGGCGGTGGTCTAATATATATTTCCATATGGCTCTATATGTGGAGACTCAGTGGATTGTGTTTTCCATTCTTTCCACCTAATCTACAGTTATCACATCTTTCCTGGCTTATTTCCCAGCGATATCTATACTGCATTCGGATTCTACACTAAGTTATTTCCTGCTTAATCAGTTGCTTTGTACTGTGATCGTATCGTATCTTTTATAAAAGCTCCAATAAGCTTGCATGCCTCGGCCTTGGTCACATGATGGCTCTCCACGCTGCTTGATCTCTAGCAGCCTCCCTATTCAGTCCCTTATCCCTGAGGTCACTCTCTATGACCTCGTCTCAGATCTTTTTCGGTCTGCCTCTCGCAACCCTACCCCCGACGTTCACACTTCTTACTGCAGATCCATAAAATCTGAATGTTTCTTGTCTGCTTCTTACCATTTGTAGAGGTACTGTGTGTGTGTGTGTGTGTGTGTGTGTGTGTGTGTGTGTGTGTGTGTGTGTGTGTGTATAATGCCACTTTGGATGAGTAACCTGTATTTCTATATGGCCAAATCTACACCTACTGAAACTCAAATCTGCCACCTCAGTGTCACCCTGTCCTCCACTGACAGGCTGCATTCTCTCCAACTCACACTCCCTTCTCATATACGTCTCTACCTCATCACTCCACCTCATCGTTGGTCTGCCATTCCTCCTTCTTCCCTCCACCTCAGTCACACACACTCTTCTAGTCAGTTTCCTACACTCCATCCTCTCTACATAGCCAAATCTACACCTCAACTCATCTCGCACCCATACACCCAAACCTCCTTTGTCTCCTATGCTGAATATATTCATCAGAGAGAGAGAGAGAGAGAGAGGGGGGGGTACAGTCAACACAAATAAATGGACGGGGTTAAATCCACCAGTGTGCCAATAGAGGGCAGGTAAATGGCACACCTTAATGCCCAGTGGGTTTATATTAGCCACAGTGTTGGACTGATCCACTGCCAATGGACACACACACACACACACAAAGATGGAGACGAAAGGTAATTATGGAAACTGAAGACGCGCGCGCGCGCACACACGCACACACACACACACACACACACACACACACACACACACACACACAAAGTTTGTCGGTACTTCTCTTGCTTTCTTATCACAGTGAACTTTAGCCGTATTCTTACAAATAATCCTATCCCTAAACTTTTCCTTCTCGTCGAAGGAGTGTTGATTTCCATCGGTATTCAAACAGATTCCCTTGGAAGGGAAAGGAAAAATGTTCAGGTTGGTAGCCCTGTTAAACTAAAACGACCCATCCTGCTGATATTTGGTATGATGGAGCGTTAGATTTATAAACTAATACATCAAAACACGCATATCTCGTGCTGGATAATGAAAGCACAACACATTTGAGATGTGGGAGGTGGCCACCACATCCATACTGTTGGTTTGTATTCAGCCATAAATGCCATTCTGGCCAACACCGCAGCGGTGTTCACTCCTCATGGCTCAATATTTTGATAGATTATATTCGAGGAATATTATTATCTTTATTGTTGTTATTCCTAAGAGTAAGAATCACTTGTTAACGTCCGTCTCATGTACTCGCATGGCAGCACTCTTTTTTTATTTTTTTATTTTTTTTTCAGCTGCAAGACATGAGCCGAACCACTCGTTTGACCATGATGGCAGAGTTTCCTTTTCCGGGGAAATTAACTAGCAAAATATTTCTTGAAAATAATCGTGTTGTGACCCTGGCCATAATGTATAAGACTTGTGAGTGTCATATCATAATTATAAGACTGGATGAATATATATTAAACATCAGTATATCGTTGTAAATCGTATTAATAAATTGTACAGTACCATTCATCGATATTTTAAATATATTTAAGACAATAAACTACAAAAGAACGCACAAAACTTGCGGAGGGATTTTTGGAAGAGAGGGGGTCAAATAATTCCGTCAAGTTCCAATAATTTTGGCTGCTCGAATGGAAAACTTTGCCCTTCGAACAGCTCCGAAAGAGAAGGCTTTTTAAAGAATACCAATTCAGCGAAGGATGACGTTCCCATGCATCTAAAAGGGAAGGAAAAGTTTAAGAATACGGGCGTCAGTCGCCTCTGATTCATGTCAGTGGCTCTATTGTACATCTAGCCATCCCGTGTGTACAGAGAATTGGAGACATATTACCATGATGATGATGATGATGATAATGATGATGTGGGGAGATAGTGGGGTGGTCTTGTGTGGGAGTGTGAGCCGTGGACCCCCCCCAACCACGGCCTTCTCATTCTTTCAGTTTGGTCCTTCCTTCATCCCCATGGGTTAATAATCTGCCACCTACATCCTTCACACTTTCACATTTCTTTCCACTGTCACTTCTACATTTCAGCACCTCTTTGCAGAATAACTTCCTGTTTTCAGAGTAATTTGCATTCATTTTCATCCATGATCACCATTTACCTCCTTGTTTTTCTTCTTCACCAGTTTCTTTACGTGCTTCTTGCTCTCGATATATTCAGTTCTTATTTCAACTGAACCGCTGTCCTTTATCCACGCCTCTTCCTCTTTTCCTCCACTAATGATAATAATAATAATATTTTAGTTCCATCTAAAATAAGAGAATATCCGGCAAAACGATAAATTCTTAGTTGGTGTTCCACCCGAAAAAAAATATTCACTTCTCTCCCGCACCACCTTTCCTCTCCATATCGTCTCGGGAAACACTCATTACCGCCAGTAGATGATATTTTTTATTTCCACATTTTCCGTCGAACAAGTATAAAGTACCATTATGTGCTCGTTATTACTATATCATTTTTGATGAGAAACACAATAATTCATGGTCCTTACTCTGCTGTACTGAGAAATAACATAGCATTCCCCTTTAATGGCGTTCAGCCACTGAGCAGATCGTTTTTCACATTTTGGAACCTAAATACATGGACTTTAGGCCCCGATTTGTAGTAACCCTTACACAGGGGCACACAACACGTTAAGGCATTGTTTCTTTAGCACTGTTTGCCCTAAACAAGAAAACTAGGTGGTTTATATGTAAAAAATGCTTTGAACACGGGCAAGAACGTGACCCCACCACAGTTTTCTCCTATACTGAGGTCTCGTTGGTCCGAAATTCCGAATCAGGTGGGCCGTGGGTAGGCCCAAGGCAGATGACGTAGAGCTTTCTCACCCCCTCACTGAGCAGGCCTGTTTGAGAATTTCTGAAGGCCGTGCCCCAACCGCCTGTCTCCCTCTCTTCCCGTACCCCTCCCCATTCCCCTCTCCCTCATCCCTCCCCAATACCCCTCCGCCACTCCCCCTCCCCCTCCCCCACCCCTCTGCTGCTCTGTCCAAGGTCAAGAACCTCTGCTTATCTCACTCCTTCAGTCCCTCCTTCATTCTCCCTCTCTTTCTTCACTACTCTCATGCTTTCTTCTTTTTTTTCTCCTTCGCTCCGTCTTTTTCCCTTGTGTTTTTCCTGCCATATTTCTCTCTTGCTTCAGTGTTCATCCTTTGGTTCTTTTTTCCCACTTTCTTCCCTTCAGCATATTACTTGATACGAAAAAAAAAAAGATTGTGTGTGTGTGTGTGTGTGTGTGTGTGTGTGAGAGAGAGAGAGAGAGAGAGAGAGAGAGAGAGAGAGAGAGAGAGGTCTCCCTCTCCTCTTCCCCGTCCCCCTACTATCCCTCTCCCCCGTCCCCTTACGTCCTCTCTCCCCCTCTCCCCGTTCCCCTTCCACCTCTCTCCTCCTTCACCAAAATTACCGTCTGCCTTCCACTTATCCAGTAACTGCACCACCAGTAAATTAAAGAAGAGAGAGAGAGAGAGAGAGAGGTGGAGTCTCTTCCATGTCACTGCATCAGCCTCGCGTGATGGTGACAGGCAAGCAGCGTGGAGTCAACCTTGTATGTGCTGCCCTCGTGCGGCGATGACGACTCACGTTGGCCTTGACAATCCAATGGTGCCACTTGTACAAATTTTGTGGGTAATTCACTGTCAGATTTTGAAAACTGTACAGTACTGAACGTAGACAAGACCATGGGAGATATTACATACAACTTAGATAACAAAGTAATTAGTAAATCGGAATGCGAGAGAGATCTAGGAGTTATGGTTAGTAAGACCTCAACCTAGGCAGAAGTGTATTGATGCTAGAAATAAAGCAAATAGGCTCCTACGATTTATTTCGAGGAGCAATTTTGCAACTTTATCTAGCATTAATAAGGCCACATTTAGACTACGCCGTGCAATTTTGGTGTCCGTACTATTGAATGGATATAAAGTCGCTTGAAAACGTACAGAGAATAATGACAAAAATGATACATGATGTTCGGAACATGCCACATGAAGACAGACTAAAAAAAGACTAAATTTGCACCGACTAGGAAGACGTAGAGTAATGGGAGACTTAATTGAGGTGTTTAGTGAAGGAAGGGAATAAGTAAAGGAGATATTAGCAAGGTACAGAACTTAAAGTGGGCATACAGGATAGAACTAGAAGTAATGGTTTCAAACTGGAAAAATTCCGTTATAGTTAAGAACAGAGTAGAGACTGGTTTTGCAATAGAGTAGTACATGAATGGAATAAGCTACCTAGTAAAGTAGTTGCTGCCTCTTCCATTGAGAGTTTCAAGCATAGGCTAGATGAGCATATGACAAATAAGGGGTGGGTATAGAAAAAAAATCTCATAACCAGTACTAGTTTATTCTTTTCCATTCTCAGGTTACACTATAATAGTCTCTATTCTCCTTTCACAGTTTCCTATAAACAGTCCACGCCAGTTTTTCTATACTGCGTGGTGTTCTTTCTGACTTTTTCCTGCCGGCTTCGGCTGCATGGTCTTGGAGGGCGGGGGAGAGCCTTCTTCTTTGCTATCCTTATCTCATTCTAGTAGTTCAGTTACTCTTCTAGGAGCTGCCTAGCATGGGCCAACCGGCCTACTGCAGTTGTCCTCTCTTATGTTAATCTCCGGCACAACTTCCCACCAACAACTCTGAGAGAGAGAGAGAGAGAGAGAGAGAGAGAGAGAGAGAGAGAGATTCTGCACATTTATAGCTTCGTTTTTTGGAGAGGAAGACGAGAAAGAAAACTCTCTCTCTCTCTCTCTCTCTCTCTCTCTCTCTCTCTCTCTCTCTCTCTCTCTCTCATTATTTCTGTCTTGTCATTCTATCTTTTAGCACTGTGTTTGCCTCCTCCCCCTTCTCTCTCTCTCTCTCTCTCTCTCTCTCTCTCTCTCCTTCATATCATACATCTCCACATGTCTCCACTTTGGCACTAAGACCCACCGTTCATACTTAATACACAAAGGAGTACAAAGGAAAGCAAACAGCAACAGACCTTATCGTCCTTTCGAGGCTGTTTGTTACAGAATAGACTATGACTACGAGATCTAACTCTACATGCTGAAGGGTAAAGATAGTAAAGCAAGAAGGTTCACCCCGCCTCCAAACCCTGCAGTTAAAACTGGCAGGAAAAAGTGAGAAAAACCACCAAGTAGCATGGAATAACTGATATGGAAATTTCATAGGAAAGACTGAAAAGGAAAAGTTACATCTATAATACTGTATCAATTTCATCTATAAGGTACCACGCTAGGGCTGTCTCATACAGGACCGGTGTATTGGTATTAGCGGGGGTATTTTACTGTTAGGAAGCTTCCTAACACCTCTTCCTGACCGATTTATTTCTGCTTCTGCTCCGTTACTATATTCTACTCATGCAATCAATGACGATATGAAGACATAGGAAGCCAACCAGGGGATAGTAATGAGTCGTTTGGAGAATAAATCGGTAAGGAGGAGGGAAAAACACTGTTGGGAGGAGACTGGTATGTAGGGAGAGTACGGTTTCTATAGGGTCACACACACACACACACACACACACACACACACAACCCCTACCCCGTCGCTCCGGAGGGCGTACATGCATGCATTCAGACATATTTATACATACAGTATATACATCCATCATATATATATATATATATATATATATATATATATATATATATATATATATATATATGTGTGTGTGTGTGTGTGTGTGTGTGTGTGTGTGTGTGTGTGTGTGTGTGTGAGTGTTTGTGCAATTATTATCATAACAAATGACATGCTCTGAATTGGAAAGTAAAGATGAGAATTGGCGAAAATGGTGGCAGAAGGGAGTAGGCAAGTATGAAGGTGGACGTTAATTGGCCCGCAGGGAAATTATGACAGTTCGATATGCTGACGTCTCGAGAGGATTTCCTGCAGTTGTTTCCTCTAAATATATTCAAGTGTTTTAATTTGTAATGCTTATATCACAGTAAAGGCATGCTTTGCACTGACATTATTATTCACTGCTACAGATTATTGAGAGAGAGAGAGAGATGGGGGGACAAGTGGTCACTCCTCACCTCTCTCTCTCTCTCGTATGCAGATCCAAAATCAGGAGGAGATGCTGCTCATGGGCCAACCAGCCTACTGCAGTTGTTTTCTTTAAATATATTCCTAAGTTTTATTTTGCAATACTTATATCACAATAATAAAGGCATACTTTGCACTGACATTACTATTCACTCCTACAGAATCTTGAAAAACAGAGAGAGAGAGAGAGAGAGAGAGAGAGAGAGAGAGCAGCTGCGTATACGAAGAATGAAGACGAGCTTCTCATTGTGTGTGTGTGTGTGTGTGTGTGTGTGTGTGTGTGTGTGTTAGCAGAGTAGCCGTAGGGAAGAGGGAGGGATGGGTTGTGATAAAAAAATGTAGGGAGTTGCTTGTGTCAAGGATGCGCACACACACACACACACACACACACACACACACACACACACACGGTTCAAGGTCGGCGGATTAGCGAACTGGTGTGTATGGGGGCAGGGAAGGGGGGAGGGGGAGTGCAGCCTGGGAGGTTCTATGAAGAGAGGGTAAACGGGATGGGGGGTGGGGGGGATGGGGGAAAGGAGTCGTGAACGAAGAGTGACGGACAAGCCGGGGGAAAAGAGAAAATATGACATTTGCCTCGCCTCACCTGTCCAGGTTTCTCTGCCCATGACAAGGGCGTAGAGGAACGATGAAAGAAGAGAGAGAGTTGAAAATAGAGAATGCTTACTAGGTTAATGGAGGAGGAGGAGAGGAGAGAGATAAGCAAGGAGGAGGAGGTTGGAGCTGACTGAGACAAGAAAAAACGACGATAAAGAGATAAAAAAAAATAGAACGAAATGATGCAAAAAATTTAGGTTCTGCAATTCCTCTCATGCCTTCGTCATTGTGCCGTTGTTTATCGTTCAGTGTCTTTAATTGTTTCACCTCCCCCCTCTCTCTCTCCTGTAATCCTTCCCCCCCCCCACAACCCTCTCTCCCCTTCCTTTCTCTCTCTCTAATCGCTTCCCCACCTTACACCTCAATCAATTTTCTCACCACCCTTCTCTTTTCTTCTTTTCTCCTCTCTTTCTTTTCTCTCCTCCCACTTTCGTGTCTCTTCTTTCCTCTCTTCTCTCCTTTCCCTCCTTTTTTCCCTTTATCTTTTCTTTCACGTTTTTTCTTTCTCACTTCTCTTTCTCTCCCCTCTTTCCCTTTTCCCCGTGTATTTCTTTCCCTCTTCTTCTCTTTTCGACATCTCCTTACACTTCCTCTTTCTTATGTCGTCTGTGTTCTTTCCTGTATCCTACCTCCTTTCCCCCTTTCATCTCCTCTTTTTTCCCTTTTGCTTTC
>NW_027645345.1:112500-117500 GCF_032717465.1 Coenobita brevimanus | reverse complement strand
GCTGGAAAAAAACTTACGATCTTATTTCTGTCGTAAATTAAGATTTTTTTAAAGAACAAGAAGGAGACGAGGATTAGAAGTACAATTTGAAGTCCCAGGTTCGTCTAAAACGCGAACCTGGTGGACTGCAGGCTGAGGGCGGTATCCTAGTAAGGCTATGAAGCTTACTAACACCTCCTCCTTACCGATTTATTTCTAATTCTGCTCCGTTACTATATACTTGTGTGTTATTCATGCAATCTATGTCGATATTGAAAAGACATAAGGAGGAAACCCGGGGATATTAATGAGTGGTTTGGAAGATAAATCGCTAAGGAAGAGGTGTTAGGGAGCCTCCTTACACGACGAGAATACAGGACTGAATCTCTCTCTCATCTGCAGCCTTCCATAAAAAAATACAGGTAAGCTTGCTGTTCTTTGTGTAAATCCTGTCATAGCAATAACAGGTGCTGGAGAGGAGGGTCTTGGCCTCGTGGCTTCGATAAGACCGCGTGGCTCTGATGCCTGGTCACACAAACGTCCCTCAGTTGCCACCCTATTCCCCAAAAGAGTAATGGTGAACTGTAACAGAAGGGTAACTTTAGCCAGGTGTTTACTGGGTTCACATTTCAGATGAACTTGAGGCTGTATCAGCTACCAGTACTACTAAGATTTCTCACTGCACGTGGGAGGAAGCCAGTCACATCAGGACATATGGAAGTGAAAAATGGCTGACGAAGAAAGGGAAACGAATGAATTAATGAGAGAAGAATAAGAGATGAAGGAATGAATGAGGGAGAGATGAAAGTGAATGAATAGATATGAAAAATAAGAAGGAGCAGGTAAAAGACAAGTCATAAAGAATTGTCAACGCCGTCAGCCTCACTTTGTCAAACACCAAGTTTTCCTGCTTAGGTTCTTGATTTTACTCCCATCTTCAGCTTTATGTCCTGTCTCGTCTGCCTCTTGTTTTGCTGATTCTATTGTACACTCACGATCATTACTTTCTGCTCAGGGGTGCCCCCTTCCTACCCCTATATTCCCCCTTCCTACCCCTAAATACCCCCTTCCTACCCCTATATACTCCCTTCCTACCCCTATATACTCCCTTCCTACCCCTATATACTCCCTTCCTACCCCTATATACCCCCTTCCTACCCCTATATACCCAGGGAAGACGACGGGAGGGGGGGACGGAACGAGCTCCACCCGCCTCTACCCCAGCACCCCACCCTCCCCGATACCCCTACCCCACCCAACCCCCCACTCGTCATTCTTAACTGGCAGTTACATCTCAAGCTAACCTCATACTTTACACTGATAGTCACATTACTAATACACAAACATAAAACACTAGGATAGGTCAAAAGTGTATATTAGAACTATGAACACGCTGCAGCAAGAAATTAATGCATTCAAAAGTTGACGCTAAAACAAAAACGTTAAGCACGGCCATCCCAGGCCTGGTGCCTCGGGTGCGTACGTGCGTGTGTGTGCTGTGTGTGTGTGTGTGTGCGCACGTGTATGCGTGTGTGTGTGTGTGCGCACGTGTATGCGTGTGTGTGTGTGTGTGCGCGCGTGCATGCGTGTGTGTGTGCGCGCGTGCATGCGTGTGTGTGTGCATGTGTGCATGTGTGCATGTGTGCGCGCGTGTGCGTGTGCGTGTGCGTGTGTGTGTGTGTGTGTGTGTGTGTGTGTGTGCGCGCGCGTGTATGCGTGTGTGTGTGCATGTGTGCATGTGTGCATGTGTGCATGTGTGTGTGTGTGTGTGTGTGTGTGTGTGTGTGTGTGTGTGCGCGCGCGCGTGTATGCGTGTGTGTGTGCATGTGTGCATGTGTGCGTGTGTGTGTGTGTGTGTGTGTGTGTGTGTGTGTGTGTGTGTGCGCTAAGCGGTGCACCAAACACACGAGGCCTGAGTTGGCCAAAGTTAACGTGTTTGTTTTACCGTCACCATCATAAAGCATTGTGTTCTTGCTGCGGCGTGTTGATGGTTATATTATATACTTGTAACACGTCCCAGTGTTTTATGTTTGTATCAGCAGTGGCACCAAGAATGTTAAGCAGGAAATCAGCTTCAGATGTAACTGCGAGTTAAGAATGACGGGTGGGGGATGGGTGGGTAGGGGTATGGGGGGGTTGGGGTGGAGGTCGTTTCGTCCCCCTCTACCCTCTTACCTGGGTATACAGCAGTAGGAAGGGGGCATCCCTGGCCAGAAATTAGTCATCCTCAGTGTACATATATTTCCTCCTCTGTCAGTTTTTTTTTCATTGTACATTTCTTGCCTTCTTTGTCGTTTTTTTTTTCTTCAGATTTTACTGTGTATATCTTGCCTCTTTTGTCATTTTTTTTTTTTAATGTATATTATTTTTGACACCACCTGCCTACCTGTCAGCCTGCCAGCCAACTAGATTGCTTTCTTGCCTGCATACTATATATTCCTATATGTTTTGCCTGGCGCTGATGAGAAGCCTGTGCGTGGTGGCGTTGGACACCCTGGGTGGAGCAGCAGCGACATGCATCCGCGAGCCAAACCTCCATATATTTTCCTGCACCTCGCCGTGGGGAGGGTGTGCATGGAGAGTCTGTTTACCGAAGTGCATGATGGCAACAGAAGATGAGGAAGATATGAGTGATATGTCTGCATGACTAATGTGCCTGAGGGTTCTGCTATCTGAAATGCATGGTGGCTATTGCCAATGGACAAGAGACTCAAAGGGTGAGACAGGCAGTCAGACGGACGGGTAGACAGAACAGGTTGTTGCTTAACATCGGTTAGTCTAGCTGAGCAGACCCGTCAGCCACAATCAGAAACTGCTCCTACGGGACCGTCGTACAGGTACAGTACAGTACATGCAACGTGTAGATATCCGTAACCCCAGTGTGGTAGACAGCTTCTCACAAGAGTCAGACCAAGGCCCTTCTCATGGCGAGGTGCAGGAAACTATGAGTTCGCAGTGCCACCACGTGTAGGCTCCTCCTCAGCACCTAGGGACGAAGGCTGACAGGTAATGAAGACAAGAAGAGGGAGGAAAAGGTGGTGACGGCGGCATTGACAGGGAGGAGAAAGGCTTGGAGTTAACAGTGTGGGTGATGTTCCCGATAACTAACTAAGCTTTACGACCACACGACACACCATTTATGTCCCTCTCGTTGGCATGGCACACCGCAACACTTCTTCTTAAGCCAATTATTTTGCGCATCACACCTTATTGTTGCTTTAAGTGCTATATTATTATCCGTTTAGTTTGCCTTAGTAACACACGAGGATACTTTGACCCATTAGGCAAGGTATTTAAGGAAGGTTTCAGGATGTATCGTCAGCCAGCACGACCACCACATTTTGTAAAGTGTTGCCCTGCAGGGAGACAGCCACGGAGGAGGAGGAGGAGGAGGAGGAGGAGGAGGTGACGACGACGACGGGGACGATGATGATGACACGCACGCACGCACATGCACCTGCGTTGACTGGAATATTAATATCCTCCAGTGTTCCGTGTTGTTGGAAGAGGTAGACTCGGCAGGCAGTGAAGCAGACAGGGAGACAAGAGAAGCATGTAGACGCACGCTGACACACTTTTGCATGTCCCGTCGCCAGCATATGTTTTTACCAGACGTAGAGGCAAACACACGCACCCTAACACACTCCTGCATGTCCCGTCACTAGCATATGATTTTACAAGACGTAGAGGCAAACACACGCACCTTGACACACTATTGCTACATGATTCTACAAGACGCACAGGCAAGCACACGCACCTTAACACACTCTAGCATGTCTCGTCACCAGAATATGATTTGACAAGGGGCGTAGAAGCATGAAAACATTTTGACACGTGTTTGTATGCACCATTTTAAGTCAGGGGTGTAATTTCTATATACAGGTGGTACTGCGTATTGGAAGAAAATGGAGGATCAAATTTACAGTAAGTAATGGAACTATATTAAGCAACAGTCCTCCAAAACAATATTTTTTTTTTTTTTTTTTTTTTTTTTTAAGATAGCAAAGAAAATTTAAAAAGGACGCGTTATCAAGGCGGCGATCCGTAACATGGACTCTGTAAATGTTAACAAGAATCACAGACGCTAGCTGACAGGAGCACATGCTTGGCTTCGCGTGTAAACCACAACTGTCAACTCTCTCATCTTCCCTCACACAGACACGCCAGTTGTTACTCGTGCCCTGAGGTTGATTAGCACGAAAAATCTTGCATAAGGATGAAATAAACTGCTAAATCTGTCCTACGTTGTAGCTTTCCTGACTACGTGTAGACCACAACAGCCAGTCTCTCTCATCTTCCCTCACAAATACGCCAGATGTTATATTGTTGCTCTTAGGTTGTCTGAAGATGAAAAGCTGCTTAGGGATGGAGAAATAATATAGCTAAATATGTCCAAGACTAATATCCAGTATCACCTAACGTTTGTGCGAGTGGCAGAGTTTAATAGTTATAAGGCATCTCTTGCTATTGCCCATTGTTATGTAAAATATTCTCTCCTCAGTCCCTGCTTGTCCTTTACCCCCCTCCCTCCTTTCCTCCATCTCCCCATCCCTCCATTTCCCTCCATTTCCCTCCATCTCTCCCTCTGCTTCCATCGCTCTCCATTTCGCCCCCTCCCTCCCCCCCTCCTTGCTCTCCCCTTTCACGTCGCTATTTTTGACAGCTACCCATCTCACCCACGCCGGTATTCGTGACCTGTTTTCCTCTAAGCATCAAGCTCTGTTGGAATCATTCTCTATTGGTTCCTCGATATTTTGGCTACGAAATTCCCTCTGTATATCAGCGTCCTAACAAACCCAGGGCGCCTGTAATATTAAAACAATAATGCTTACCCCTTTCAATCTTATGACGAATTATTCACGCTGTCCCTAAAAGACTTTAGAGACTCTTCGGACTCTAGTTCTTAAATATAGTCGTAGATATAGCCTTCATTAACCCCCTATATTTTTTTCAGGCAGGGAAGAAGGAACTAATGGCCAGAAGCCGGCAAGCCTTTTACAACAGAAAATTGAAAAGAAAAA
>NW_027645345.1:100000-107500 GCF_032717465.1 Coenobita brevimanus | reverse complement strand
GAGAGTGAGTGAGTGAATAAGAGAGTGAGTGAGTGAGTGAGTAAGAGAGTGAGTGAGTGAGTGAGTAAGAGAGTGAGTGAGTGCGTGAGTGAGTGAGTGAGTGAGTAAGAGAGTGAGTGAGTGAGTGAGTGAGTAAGAGAGTGAGTGAGTGAGTGAATAAGAGAGCGTATGAGTGTCATAAAAAGACAAAATGTCATAAATGACTTTGTAGAAATTTGCTTTTAATTCGGAGACGATGTCCGTAGATTCGCTGCCACCAAATGTCATCAAAGACTTTGTAACTCCTTTGTGGTTACTTGTAGTTGAGTTATATATATATTAGACTTGTGGGCGAGCGATTGTTATATTGGAGTAGCTTGTAAATAGATAATCTTCTTTCCCATTTGTCATGTAGTGACAGGAGAGGTAAAGAATAGTATGGGACTATTTTTATTTGTCTTGGAAATATTAACAAGTCTCTCACACAGAGCGGAGTATAGAGTCCAGTCCCGCTAGCTATCTCTCTGTCTCGCTCTCCCTGTCTCTCTCTCAAAGTTGCCAAGCCCTTCTCCCTGCGACCTGCCTCTTGTATGGCTTGTCTCCTTCTGCTCCTGCCTGTTCTGTGGCTAACCTCCCTCTGCCCTCTCTTTCCTAAATTCTGGTGTAGCAGGGGTTGTATCACGTGTGTTCCCTGTGATGGAAAGTTCTAGAAGCCTGTGTGTGAGTATGTGTGTATGTGTGTGTATGGTCACTAGGCGCTGTTGTGTGCCTAATAAGCATTCCTTGAGTTAAGAGTGTGTAAGCATGTTTAGCATTGCTCGATTCTCGCAAACACAATACCTTCTCATCATCTGACTCCCTGCTTCTATCTGTCTCTCTATCTATCTATTTATCTATCTATCTATTATGATTTGCAATTATAATATGGAGTCCTAACACACCCCTGCTAACTGGATGGAGAGAGACAGATGTAGCATCCATCCAGGAATCAAAATTTCACCCTCATCCCTGCACCTTCTTGAGGCAAAGTGCTGTCTGACGCAGGGCGTGTGCTTTCCTGCGGTTAATGGGTCTTCTCTGTCAGGCAGAGCGGTGTTATTTAATAACATGTAGGTGTAGTTGCAGCACCAGGATCATCTGAAATGTGAACCTGGTGGGCTGCAGGCTGAAGCTGCTCTACTCTGGCAATCCACCGTCCACTTTTCGGGGAACATTGGGGAGGATGAGGGACATTTTAACCAGGCAGAGGAGCGGCTAAGTTATATATGTGCCACCACGTGAAGGCGTCCCACTCCAGCAATGATAACTGTTTCTAGAGATGAATTATAGCTTAAGCCTCTCAACTGCGGGATGACTACTCTAGTGTAAATAAATCCTTTGGTGGTATCAAGAATAATAGTCAGGACGCCTCTTGTTCTCAGGGAGTAGCCTAAGTGGAAACGCTTTTTAATCCATGTACATTGCCAAACCTCAGGATTCACGTAGCTTGGAAGAAAAAGACAATATTAGGGTTCTTAATCTTTTACATAGCACTTCTAGAATGGCATCACCGAAGCCTCAAAGATGTAAAAACAGTGCCTCTTACTTTTACCTAGTGTTATTTATGCCATTCGTATCGTGTAAAACAGATATAAATCAAATGCAGAATAATGGGGAGTTATACAATTAGCAGCCAAAGGTTTGTTAGGAAGTCCTGTTAGCTGAAGAAAATATTGCACCAAGAATAAATGGTCAGATGATGTCAACCTCATCTTCCAGCGTTCAAACAATACACATCTCCACACCAGGTTACATGGCAGAGATTTTGAGACATGTCACTCCATTCGTCCCCATCCTCTCCCTCTCTCGCCCCAGAACAATTGTCTAGTTGTTATCATCCTTGTCAGCTGTTGGGACGTTAAAGCAGGAGAGTTGATGTTGCTGTGACCCCAGGTTCATCTGAAGCGTGAACCCAGTGGACTGCAGGCTGAAGTTGCCCTCTTCCTGAAATCTGCCATTATCCTTTCTGGGGAGGGAATTGGCTCAAGGACGTTAGGTTCAACTGAAACGTAAACCCAGTGGATTAACTTGCCCTCCCCCTGAAATCTATTATTCTCCTTTAGTGGGCTAGGGAATTAGGTTGCGTTCAACAAGATACATTCTCTGCTTGTAGAATAGGCCCACAAAACGTAACACATATAATGGAGTACTGGACTGCACATGCCACTCTAAGATGTAGGCACAATATCAGCGGTGTAAGGAACATTTTGGACAGCTCTACAGGGGCAGTTGTTTAACTGCTGTGGACGGGTAAGCTGGATTAGATGGACTGGGATTGAGCAACATCATATTAGGTCTCCACTTCAAAATGTTACACTACCACTCCCAGATTATGTCTCTAATTCAGAAGGTAAGAATAATGTGCAATGTCAACAACAGGTATATTGGTAGTGGTGTAAATATATGATGTTTATTCAGTGTGTTGTGTAAGTCACGGTCAGAGGTCAGGAAGACAGCTGATGGTATCGTGGGTGTGGGATTCACTGTAGGAAGTGGTTCAGCTACTATGCCAAGACGAATGATATATTGGATTCAAGTCAGCATTTATCGATTCAGGTGTGTGTGTGTGTGTGTGTGTGTGTGTGTGTGTGTGTGTGTGTGTGTGTCTGCGTGCGTGCGTGTGTGTGTGTGTGTGTGTGTGTGTGTGTGTGTGTGTGTGTGTGTGTGTGTGTGTGTGTGTGTGTGTGTGTGTGTGTGTGTGTGTGTGTGTGTGTGTGTGTGTGTGTGTGTGTGAAGGTGTTTGCAAAAAATTAGGCCATTATGAGGGTGATGATGGCCTGATACAAAGCTTTCTCGAAGAAAAAAATGCAGCACGCATCTGTCTCGTACACCTGACGTCCCACAATACAGGTAAAACATTCGCTGGGTAGTGAGAAAATTACCCTTCTCATCCTAATGAAAGGAGTATTTTGGATGGCTAGTGTATTTGGTGGATAAAATCTGCCAGTAGTGTGTAGCAGAGTCATAAAGGCGGAGTTAATGACCCCATCGCTCTTGTACCTAGTTACCATTAACCCTTTCACTGCCTCCTTCACCACCACCACCTGCTATTTCTTGTCTCCATTATCCTAACTACACCTTAATGAAAGCCTGCCTTTATGACGGAGTTGAGGAGGTATGAGGGATAACTCCATAAGGGTAGAGATGATTGTTGGTTATTGTGGGTTTTGGCGTAGGCTAGTCGTCTTGTTTTTATCTGACACACTTGGGTCACTCCAACACCTTGAGTACCAAGTCGTGGTTACATGAGGTCCTGTGAGCCTTAGGTATGGGGCACAAATGAGTCTTTTACTGTATATTTTCATTACCATGAGGAAATTTTCGTCCTTTTGCATCCTATTTGCCGTAGGTTCAGTGGAAGAAGACAACATTGCGTTCTGCTGTCTTCCCATAGTACTTCTTCGCGACTAGCACCATATTGATGCATTAATTTCTCGTTACAGCTCAGCATTCAAGATGGAGAGATGACAATTTTACGCCTAACTGAAGTGAACAAAGTATAGTTAAATCAACCCTCCTCTCTGACTATCCCTGGCCATTATCTAACCTGAAAGGGGTTTAGGAGATTTGTCAAATCTGAGGAAACCCGTTAAGTTATGCACATGATTGTCAACACACACACACACACACACACACACACACACACACACACACACACACAAGGACAACAGCCATCTGGAATAGGGTAGCCGAGGAAGAGAAGGTGCAGATCTAAGTTATCTGACGTGTGGCCATGAAGGACTTAGTGATGGGATGGCAGAAAGGCCAGTGAGCAAGGCCCGATTTGACAAGCCCTTCCTACCTGCCCTAACTGATCTAATCTAACCCAACCAAACATAAAATAACCTAACCTAACCGAACCTAAGCTAATCTAACCTAACTGAAGCTAACCTAACATAGCCCACTGCTCTCTAACCCAAGCAAACGCAACACAACACAACAACACAGTACATCACAGCACAACATAACACAGTACAACACAACTCAGTACACCACAGCACAATACAGCACAACCTAATCTTAGTATTTTTCCCTCTGCCTATGACCTCCAGACTTTTAAAGGCAGTGTGTCCAAGCAGCGCGACATGAACCAGTCTTGATTTTGTCTCTTTAGTGTTCTCTAGAAGGGACCCTTTTTTTCAGGTTATTGCATTTTAGATCTTTTATTTTGTATTAAAAAATATAAGTTAACCCTCTGTCTCTGTCTGTCTGTCTGTGTGTCTGTCAGTCTGTCTGTCTGTGTGTCTGTCAGTCTGTCTGTCTGTCTGTCTGTCTGTCTCTCTCTCTCTCTCTCTCTCTCTCTCTCTCTCTCTCTCTCTCTCTCTCTCTCTCGCTGCACACCTGTCCATCCTGGGGGTGCCAGGTGTATGCCATCACTGTCTACCTGTGGTCATTAATCTACATCACGAAGCTGCTTATAATTGGTTTATTTCCATTTAGATTATTTTTCAGACCCTGGGTGATTATCGAAAGTTACAACCCTCTTCCTCCCCTCCCTTCCTTCTCTCTCTCCTCTTCTTCCTTCCCCTCCTTCTCCTTCCTTCCCCTCCTTCTCCTTCCCCCTCCTCCTCCTTCCCCCTCCTTCTTCTTCCCCTTCTTCCTCCATCCCTTTCTTCGCCGATATTTTAGAAGGCTCCCTGAATCAGCTTTAGTTTTTACTCTTTTAATTCCAGTTGTTTTTTTAGTGTCATGATGTAACGTTGAGGTTTTTATGTGTATATTAACGTTAGGTGGCTCTACTGATGTTGATATGGGTGTATGTATATTTATATGTATATATTTTATTCTTGTTCTGCTTTTGCTCTTGTTCGGAGGTAATGATCGCCAATGTTGCGTTGCCATGTTCCTTTTCATACATTGTTAGTGAGTCAGTCAGTCAGTAAATCCTTACTAGCTGTGGCAGCAAAAGGTGCTGTGAGTTGTTTGACGGTATTTTGAAGCCAAGAACTAAAGAGTGTGAGATGAAAGGATACTGTCTGTCGTGTGGGCTGGAATGAGAAATGTGGAAGGCAAGAGACAATGCTGGTAGAGGATTGTGGGCGAACTTTTGCTCAATACTGTACCGTAGCCAAGTTTTGTTCCGAGTTTCGTCCCCTTGTTTCCTGTCAGCATCTTGCTAAGGGCGTTGAAGCCTGGTAACGTCTTTATCTCGGCAATTTAGTTTAGTACACATTGTTGTTTAGTATCTTATTCATACCCCACCCCTGCCTTACGTCTGCCTGGCCCCATAGCTACTCAACTCTACCTAACACTGCCTTAAATCTGCCTTACCCTACCCCACATTTACCCAACCCTGCCTCACCCTACCCCACATTTACCCAAACATGCCTCGCTCTACCCAGCCCCTGCCTTACACCTACCCTACCGTACCCTACCTCACATCTACCCAACCCTATCCCACCCCTGCCTTACATCTATCCTACCTCGTCTACCCTACCATACCCAACCCTTACCTTGCATATACCCAGCCTCACTTGTACCTAACCCCTCCCTACCTCACGCTTGCCTTACAGCTACCTTAACCCCACCCCTGCCCCAAGTCTGTCCAACTCTTCCCCACCCTACATCTGCCCTATTCTACCTCTCATCTACCCTACCCCTGATAATCCTGTAGCCCCACCCCACCCATCATCACTGTCTTTTTTGCTTAGCCTACTTGCCCTGTCCATTCCGTCTCCTTGTTCTGCCAGTTTTTCTTCACATCCCTGTCGGTCTGTTTTCTCTGTTCTTTCTGCTCACTTACCCTCTGCTGCTGCTCTCTCTCTCTCTCTCTCTCTCTCTCTCTCTCTCTCTCTCTCCAGATAGTTTACAATAAGGTCTGCTAAATATCTTCTATGACAGAATTCAGTATGCTTAGTCAGACATATTGAGTATTATAAAATGGCGGAACTGTAGGTAGGTAGGTAGGTAAGTAGAAAGATAGATAGATAGATAGATAGATAGAGAGAGAGAGAGAGAGAGGTGGGGCGGGATGCCAAGAAAGATCCATTCCAACTTACGAAAGGGACCCAGACTAAGTTCCCTTCATTTGACAAGATAACTCAGATTTATGTGAAGGTTTAGTGGCCTTTAATGCAGTTGCACAAATTTGGTAGTTGTGGTTATCTGTCACTATCTTTCCCGCCTCCACAGCTGTCTAAATACAGCTGACAGGAGGGTGACGCCCAAGATATCGTGATGTCTCTTTTGTTTACGTCTATTTCAACTTTTTTTTAATCGTTCTGGGAGACTTTTCTCACTCAGGGTCTAAGATAAAGCCTTAAGCATCCTCTTGACTTATCATGGTTTCTCCAAGTTTCATAATTGTAAGGAGAAACTTACCATTTTCTGACGTGGCCTAAAATTGCCATCTTTGCCTAGTAAAAGTGTTGTTCAGCACGAACACAGCCCCCTCCCAACACACACACACACACACACACACACACACACACACACAGTAATGCTTGACAGTAGGAAAAGTATACGGATGTTTGTATCGTAGTCTTAAAGTAGGGCACCACAACACACACACACACCCGCCCTTCTAACTCTACCGTCTCTGAGTGTGTGTGAGGGAGGGAGGGAGGGAAGGGAGGGAGGGAGGGAGGGAGGGAGGAAGGAAGGGAGGGAGGGAGGGAGGAAGGAAGGAAGGGAGGGAGGGAGGGAGGGAGGGAGGGAAGTAATTATTCATCCCAAGCTCTTTAAAAATGAAGGAGGGAGGGAGGGAGGAATATGAAGGAAGGATATAGAGAAGGAAAGACTGAAAGGAGAGAGAGAGAGAGAGAGAGAGAGAGAGAGAGAGGGAGGGAGGGAGGGAGTGACTGTGGGAAGGAGGGAGGGAAGGAAGGAGGGAGAGAAGAAGAAAGGAAGAGAAGGAGGAAGGGAGGAAGAAAAGGAAGGAAGGAGAGAGAAAGAGAGGAGGAAGGGAGGAAAAGACGAAAAGGAAGGAAGAAGAGGAGGGATGGAGAGAAAGAGTGGAGGAAAGGGAGGGAAGAGGAAGGAGGAGTGGAGGAAGAAGAGAGAAAAGAGGAGGAGGAAGAGGAGGAACGGAGAGAAGGGGGGGAGGAGGAAGGAAGGAAGGAAGAGGAGGAGAGGAGGGATGGAGAGGAGAAAGGAAGGAGGGAAGTAGAGGAGGAGGAGGAGGAAGAGGAGAGATGGAGAGAAGAAAGGAAGGAGGGAAGAAGAGGAGGAGGAGGAAGAGGAGGGATGGAGAGAGAGTGGAGGAAAGAGGAAGTAATATTTGTTAATGGTGAGAGAGAGGAAGTGAAGGATAGTGACTCGATAGATAGATAGACAGATAGATAGATAGATAGAGGCAGATAGACAGATGGACAGACAGATAGATAGATAGAAAAATAGACATAGATAGATGGGGAGGGAGGGAGGTATGTATGTATGTACGTAGGTAGGTAGGAGGTAGGTAGGTAGGTAGGTAGGTAGGTAGGTAGGTAGGTAAGATGGACGACCAGAATTATGAGAGAGAGAGAGAGAGAGAGAGATACA
>NW_027645345.1:70000-85000 GCF_032717465.1 Coenobita brevimanus | reverse complement strand
ATTTGTGGGTAGTAATCACCCGACCCAGCACCATTCCAGCACCTACATTTGTGGGTAGTAATCACCCGACCCAGCACCATTCCAGCACCTACATTTGTGGGTAGTAATCACCCGACCCAGCACCATTCCAGCACCTACATTTGTGGGTAGTAATCACCCGACCCAGCACCATTCCAGCACCTACATTTGTGGGTAGTAATCACCCGACCCAGCACCATTCCAGCACCTACATTTGTGGGTAGTAATCACCCGACCCAGCACCATTCCAGCACCTACATTTGTGGGTAGTAATCACCCGACCCAGCACCATTCCAGCACCTACATTTCGGGGTCGGGAGCATGGAATAGAAAATGTTCACCTTACAACCACACACCTTATGTAATGTCTGAGGTTCATGAGACACAGTATGATGACACGCAACATGAACGAAACGAAAGGAATTGGTACGCTGCTTCTAGAAATCAGTCTGAGACTGAACTTCCTGATTTCTATAGAAGCAAGAAGGTGGGGTGCTATAACTGTGGAGAATTCAATCATGTGCAGGTAAACTGTAGGTTTGATCACAAACTTCAGTGTGGCAATTGTCAACGTCTGGGACATAAGAGTCGCCTATGTCGGTACTATAGCACATAGGGGGTTGGCCAAGAAGCACTTGCCGATGTAAACACTAAAGGATATTTTATAACTATTGAACATATTAATGCTCGATCATTACAGTGTAATTTGGATGAAATAATATTGTTATTGAAAGACAGAAATATTGACCTCCTATGTGTTAGTGAATCATGGCTTGTTCCCATTACCCCGAGTGATTTTGTTAATATACCAGAGTATAAGATATTACGATGTGACAGTGGCCGTGGAGGTGGCGTATGCATTTATATCAAGGATGTCTTATCAGCCAATGTCATAGAATTAAATGTCCCTAAGCAACCAGGCATTGAAGATGTCTGGGTAACGGTACAGTGTGGCAAATTGCCAGCCATTATTGTCGGATGCATGTACCGACACCCTAAAGCTCCAGCTGCCACTTTTGATTATATACAGGATACATTTAGATCAATTTGTATGCGAAATAAAACATTTTTTGTTCTTGGTGACTTCAATGATAATCAATTTGCTAATGATAACAAGCATAAAAAGATCTTAAAGAATAATAAATTAACTCAGATAATAGATAAACCTACTAGAGTCACACCTACGTCTGCAACATTGCTGGATCTTGTAATCACTAACAAACCTGGTGTCATTAACAGTTATGATGTTATTCCCCAAGTAATTGCAGATCATGATCTTATTAGCATCTCAGTAGATATTAGTAAACCTAAGAGACCGCCCGTTGTTCGAACTTTTCGTCACCTTGGGAACTACCACAAAGACGACTTTTGTCTTAGGCTTCTACAGAACACAGACGATTTTGATAAGATTTTGAAAACTGATGATGTAAACACACAAGTGAATATTTTTGCTGATACTTTTGTTAATTGTTTAAATGCCTGTGCTCCTTTTGTAACTAAGGAGATTAAAAGACCGTTAGCACCATGGATGAACGATTGTATACGGCAAGCTATGAGCGTTAGAAATGATGCTCATAAAAAACTTAAATCTGATCGACATAATATAGCTCTCTATGAACAATATAAACAAGAAAAGAAGCTTGTTAAAGCTCTCATTACAGAGGGGAAAGCAGACTACTATCGCAGTCGGTTATGTAATAGCAGAGGAAGCACTTCAGCGACGTGGAAAATAATAAGAGAAATTATCCCAAACTGTAAAATTAACTCGGACGGTTACAACTGTGATAATAAAAATAAAGCTGACGAATTCAATTATCATTTTGCAAATGTCGGTAAGAAGACGTATGAACGAACACAAGAAGTCCTCCATGGTGAAAACGTGTCAGGTTCTATCAATTCTCCAAATATAATCTCAAGTGAATGTAATCTTTTAGACCTCATCCTGTAGATACCGACACTATCATTCTTACGATAAAAGGCTTAAATGAGACTCGTTCTGTGGGCTCGTATGGCATTTCACTGAGATTTGTAAAGGACGCACTCTGTGTTATAGCTTTTTACTTAACCTGTATTATCAATACTTCTGTCGCAACAGGCATTTTTCCTACAGCCTGGAAACATGCATTGGTACTTCCTCTCTATAAAAGTGGTGATGTAAATGATGTAAGCAATTACAGACCAATCTCACTATTGCCCATTGTCTCTAAAATACTCGAAAAGGTTGTTACCAATCAGCTCATACACTTCTTGGAATCTAACAAATCACTGTCTAATACCCAACATGGATTTCGTCCTAGATTATCCACCGAGACCGCTCTTACTGTCATAACAGATAAAATATATAATAACATGGACTCTAAGCAAGTTACACTGTTAACCTTGTGTGACCTCTCCAAAGCTTTCGATAGTATTAGTCACGACATTCTTTTAAGTAAATGTGCTAAGCTTAATATTGACTGCTTCTGGTTCAAAAGTTACCTAGAAAATAGGACTCAATCTGTCCGCCTGAGCAACACTATATCTGATATATTGAATGTAGCTTACGGGGTCCCTCAAGGCTCAATCCTTGGTCCTGTCTTGTTTACCATCTATGTTAATGACCTTGCTGAGAGTATAAATGGATGTTCTTTGGTGCAATATGCTGATGATACCCAATTTCTCCATGCTGACACTATAAATAATCTCGAGGCTCTTATCTCCAAAACAGAAGGAACCTTACGGATTGCAAAACATTACTTTCTTAGAAATGGACTTATGCTAAATTCAAGAAAAACACAATGTATCTTCATAGGTAATAGACGACTTCTATCACATATTCCTCCTAACACTGTCATAAATTGTTCTGGTGAGCACATTTACCCGAGCACTAGTGTAAAAAATCTAGGTGTCTATATCGACAGATATATGCTTTTTGATGTGCATATTATTGAATTAAATAAGAAAGTCATGGGAACACTTATGTTCATAAATCAAATATGTGAAAACTTTGATAAGTCAACTCGAAAAATTGTTGTACAGTCTCTAGCTCTTAGCATAATAAATTACTGTATAGGTATATGGGGTACAACAAATGATACCTTACTTCACCAAGTTACAAATTACACAATTTTGCAGCTAAAATAGCTATCGGGGGAGCAAGAAAGTATGACCATGTAACCCCCATCATAAAGGAATTAAAGTGGTTAAAGATTAAAGATAAACATATTTTTGACAGATGTACCACTGTTTATATGGCTGTCAATGGTTTTTATCCGGAGTGGTATCTAAAGTTGTCCACTGTCACTGAAAACACAGCCAGTACAACAAGACAGCGACATAACCTTTTTGTGCCTAGAGCCAGAACAAACTCTGGTGCCAGAGCCATCACCATACTAGCACCCAAACTGTGGAATATTTTACCTACTGATATCACTCATTCCGGAAGCATACATGTTTTCAAATCTAAACTTAGGGAGTTAATTTTAAGTGATTTGTAGTTGATATTATCATGTATCGAATATGACATGACTATTTTTGTCTGTGACTTTGTATACCCATTTGTAAGAATAACCATATTTTATGGAAATAAAGTATTTGAACTTGAACTTGAACTTGAACTCTCTCTCTATGTATGTATATATGTACATGTGTGCGTGTATGTGTATGTATATGTGTGTTTACGATTATATACCGGTGTGTGTGTGTGTGTGTGTATAAATGTGTACATCTATATGTCCATTATGTACACACACACATACACACACATACACACACACACACACACACATATACATATATAGATAGATAGATAGATAGATAGAAAGAGGATGAGGGGAGATGTATCGGTTCACGGCTAGCACTAAATATCGTGCCACCGCTAACACCAATAAAATGTATCGTCGCACTGCTGGCCAAACAATTTAATAATGTAGCCGTTATGGAGTAGCAGTTGACTACATATTAAGTGTTCTGCTGTATATAACTAGACCACCGTGTTGGATCGACGACACTGTCTGTAGTACACGTCAGCTACTCGCCGTCACTGCCCGACACTTCCCACCAAAGGTCCTCTGCCACGAGAAGGTGGAAGCTGGTCTGTTATTAAGTGGTAGCGTAAGGTGACAGAAATGAGCAGATTAAATCTCTCTTTATTGGGTACAGAATAATATAACTGCGACCCGAGAGATATGTAGGAGCGACACCACCTCCCTTTAAAACTGTAAAGCGATCTCTCTGACGCTGTACACTCACCGAGCCGGACAAGGGCGCGGTGCTGAGGTCAGCTAAAAAGTGAGGTGCCGAGCATTACATATACTCTGGGCTTATGCAAAAAGTAGAGATAAATGACAACTCTACTAGCACATTATACACCTCTATAAAATGGTATTAAGTACATTCACATATACCAACATAATAAATGGTTCCCCAGGACTTTACACTTACGCACTATTCAGATATCTTTTCACTTCTCCTAACCTTCATTTTATAATTGAAACAGGGTGGCACTTATGGTCTGCCATCCACCTTCGTCTCTATACCACAACTAACAGCGAATTGATATTTGGTTGTTCATCATTCACACTTCATTACACACTGTTAATTATGACTAAACAGCTTTAAAAATTATTATGTAAAATGTGTGATACTACAACTTCATATGGAAAAAGATGTTGACACCAGAACATCGCTCGGCCACACCATAGACGTCCTCGTCGACATTGTTGTCCTAACTACCGTGTAGCCTAACCAGAGTGTAGGGTAGCTAACTATTCAGGAACATCCACTTGCAATCTGCGAGTACGGACACGTGGTCTCAGTGGGTTCCTTAATTGGCGCCTTAAATAGTAGCCTAAAACACAAACACAGGACAAGACCACAATAAGTAGAAGACCAACGCCAGGACCAAAATAGGAACGAGAAAGGTATGAAGGAAGATAGGACAGTACATAAGGCTCTAAATCAGTCCTGTTCAGGTGGAAGAGGAAGGTAAGCTCCTTTAATACATGAGACAGCCTGTTCACATTCAAGGAAGTAACATTGAATGAAGGTAAAAAGGGTCGTAACTGGGATGAGAAGTTCACTGTCAAAGCTAGATGATGCTTGCTAGGCAGAACTGCTATCTCTTTACTGTGTAACTCACAAAAATCAGGTGCAACATAGACCCCTTTACTGTAAGGAATTGATTCCGAGAGGCACAAATCACAGTTACATCCTCTGTCTCAGGAAAGTAAAAGTACTGTTTCGCATGAATATGAGCATGGAAAACTGACTTCAACTGAATGGGTAGGAAGGTGCAACGTTGCAGAGCAGAGGAAGTATTTGTGTCCGACAAAGCCCTCTTACGCTCCTCTACCTTTAATGGTACGAAGACAAAATGCAAAGCAGGACATACATGGAGATCAAGAAATGAGGCCTTACGCTTCTCAAATTCATCCACAGTCGTTTCTGCTACATATTTCTTGTCATCTGAGACAACTAGCACCTCTGGACCCCCTTCAATAACAACAAGTGTATTATTAGCAGTAGCAAAAGGGAAGGAAATGAACCGCCATGCCTGGTATGTTACAGCATTCCTCATAGGTACCAGTATAAGGATGCCTTCATGGGTCAACTGGGCCTCTAACAATGGGTAATAATATTCCAGTTGACTCAGATCAAAGAGTGGCATAAGTCCATGCTTCCACATCGCTATATCAAGTGCATTTGTTAATATATTAGTAGGCAGCAATAAAGCATTAACCCTGTTCAAACTTGCATCGATTAAGCCGTCCACCATATTGGTTGCTAGCTTCTCCAAAGCAGTGGTTGACTCGTCGAGAGCATGTAAGTACTCAGCGAATAACACCAAGTTAACAAGGGTTAGTAGATTAATTTAGATGTTGTTCACAAGCTCTACTAGATGGTTGGTAGTCCTATTTATCTCGTTAGCTTTGTTAGTGAACTCATCTAACTGTTTATACACATGCATGATTAATCTATTATTGGCTTTAGCGGCCAGTGTCAAGTCATGCATCTGTCTACCCAATTGCACTACATCCTTATCTAATGCCATACCAAAGAGTTATCCACGTCCTCTCTTAGTACGTGCATGGACATGCTTGGAAAGATCAGAGTGTACGTTAGGTAAAGCTAAATGCAAGTTAGTGAGCCTGTCGGTGAGCCTGTCTATATGCCTAGTCTGAAGCTCAACAAAGCTTCAGTGTCAGAGTTTGTCAATCGTGGGTTTCGATTAAACATCTTTCCCACTTCCAATAGTTGCTGTCTGAGATTCGACAAGCCCTTGGAGACCTCCTTGACAATATCTGGCGTTTGGAGATAGCCTTCCATTGGATAGTAGACGCATACTGCATCTTCCACTACCACGACTTCTCCAAGTGGGCTCTTCAGTGCTCCTGGCATTAACGCAGTCGTGTCCATGTCCGACGTCTTTCCATAGGTCCACCCCAAGCAACGCACGAGGAGTTTGAGCCACAGCCACATTTTTTTTTTGCAAGAGTAGATACTCCCTTAATCACTCTGGTTGTGGGATCGTAGCTTGCTGCGATACTCTTGGTTAGGGACAGGTACGGATGACGACATAGACTGCGACGAAGACAGAGGGCACAACACATCAGACGATAGGCCTAGCTCTTGACTTACTAGTTTGATCCTATCAGCATGTACTACCTCCTGAGTTCCATTAGCTTCATCCTTTATTCTATAAGTATTTCCACGTACTCGTTCCACAACGGTATATGGTCCGCGGAACTTAGGTCTGAGCTTGGAAATTCTCTCAGGGTTGTGGATTATGACCTTCTGGCCTGCCTGTAACGTCTTTTCTTGACTACCTTTGTGTTGTTTCGCCATCATCTCCGCTCTTAAGGCTTTTAATCTTTTCCGTACTTCACTGTGTATAAATTGGAATTTCAACAACTGTACCTTTGCGTAGTCTTCTTTGTTGTCTACTGGAGTAGGAGGTCCAGCCAACAAATCGTAGGGTAACACTTTCTCTTCTTCATAAAGGATATAATGAGGAGACTTCCCAGTTGATGAATTTTCTGAGGAGTTGACGGTCGCCGCTACGTGGTTCAAGACTTCCAGTATCTTCCTGTTTGTTCTCTCCACCAGGCCATTGCTCTTAGGACTGTAAGGCGTTACAAAAACTTGCTTTACTCCATACATACGACAGATTTTTTGTAACACCTGGTTACGAAATTCACTGCCATTATCGCTAAGCAATACCTTAGGTGTAGAGTATGGACAAATCACTGAAGTCACAAAACGTGCGCCACCTCCTCTGAAGTTTTCGTCTGTAAAGGTGCTAAAACAGTGAATCGTGAGAAATGGTCCACTACCACCAGTACATAACTTGAACATTGACGACTTCTCGGCAACGCTAAGAGATCAATGGAGACTGTATCCCAGGGTTTTTCCGGTAGAGGTTACTCTAAGATGGGAGTTGGAAGTCCCGTCGTTCCTCGTATTTCCGCGCATTTGACGCATTGACTGACGTGGGCTTCTATGTCCTTCCTCATGGTCGGCCAATAGTATTTCTTTCTCGCCTCACGTATGCATCTATCGCGACCGGGATGACCCGCTTGAGGTACGTCATGAACTAACTGTAGCACGGCTTGCTGTAAGGTAGCAGGAACAACCAACTGAATGCAGTGTCCTTCCCTGGGGGTTGCTTATACAAAAGACCCTGTTGAAGATGGAAGTGAGTCATATAGATGACTTGAAACCACATCGCATCATTATGTTGTTCCGCTTTTACCGTGTCTGAGGAATACTCAGCAAGAGCAACATCCTCGGCTATGGTAGCAGCAATGTTTCTACTCACCGCATCGGCTACAACATTTTGACGGCCTGATAATTATCTGACCTCTGGATCAAACTCCATTACCTTGCCAAACCAACGCGCAACCTTACCGTGCAAATTTTTCCTTTAAACAAGTCGTGTATGGGTGCATGGTCAGTTAAACAATTATCCGGTAGCCAAAAATAATATCCCGGAAATGTCCTAACGCCCACACGACTGCTAATGTCTCCAAATGTGTCGTCGAATAGTTCTTCTCTGGGGGTCTTAATGCCCTACTAGCATACGCTATGGTATGTGTCTTACCATGCTCATCCTTCTGCTGTAACACCGCTCCCAGACCCAGACCTGAGGCGTCCGTGCACAGACAGAAAGGGTGCGTATAATCAGGAAACGCTAATACGGGTGTTTCTGACATGGCTTGTTTGAGCTCGTTGAAGCTTTTCTCTTCCGAGGGTCTCCATTTCCATGCAACGTCCTTCTTAAGTAGCGTCGTTAAAGGTGATGCTATAATGGCATACCTGTGGACAAAAACTCCTATAAAAGCCAGTGAGGCCTAGGAACGATCTTATCTGATCCTCGTTCTGTGGTGTAGGAAAATAGGTCATCTAGATACGCTAAGACGTCTTGCCCTAACATCTCGCCAAACAATTGGTTTATCATCCGCTGAAATGTTAAAGGAGCATTACTCAGTCCAAAAGGCATCCGGAGAAATTCAAAGTGCCCACGGTGAGTGCTAAAAGCAGTAATGGGACGCGACTCTTCGGTCAGCTCCACCTGCCACCCCTGACGCTAGATCCAGACAAGTAAACACAGTATTTCCCTTACCTAATGATTGAAGTAAGTCTCGCAGATGCGGAATCGGTTAACGATCCGGTACTGTTACCTTGTTCACTTGCCGAAAATCTACAACAGGTCTCACACCACCGTCCTTCTTAGGCACTAGAAAGAGTGGTGCATTCCACTGCTTCCCTTTGGCTGTGCGGTAGACGGTATGCGGGCACATAAACTGGATTTGTACCAGGGCACAAACCAATATGATGCTTCAATCCGTCCTACCCAGCGCTTCTCCTGGAAGTGCTACTACGTCGGAAAATTCTCTAAGGAGGGCTAGGAGTCGTGTTTTATGGTCTACATTATCCGTGACCTTCACGTTGCTCCAGCTGTTTTTCCTTAGCCAGATGTACGGGTTCCGACTGAGTCGTTGCTTAAGATGTAACTACAGGAGAGATCACCGGCACGTCGTCGACTTCCTTTATGGGGGCACCATAGCACATCAAGTCGCATCTCTGAGCTTAACTGCGCCACCACTCATATTTGCGATGAAGAGGGGCGTCTTCTGGTCTTGGCCAATGCTAGTCAGAGTCGATTCCAGCGACAATGCCTTATGTTTCACAGTCTCAGTTAAGCATGCTACATCAGTTCCCACCGACACGTCAGGTACTCGGACAGGAATTTACAGGCAGTTTGACTGGGTAAGTGGTGATTACCACTCACTATAGCCCTGACTTTCTTCCAGTCCATACCCTCTGCTTCGTGTGCATCCGGGGACTCCTTGACGCTTCACTTGTCGGGGTCACAACTGGTTGGATGGCTCCTGATTGGATGCCAGTTCCAGTTCGTGTTGCTGAGGGATTAAGGCCTACAAACTCTTTCCCGTTAAAGGAAATGGAATGTCTTTGAGGGTGTATTACTATATCATACTCCTCCATGGTCTCAAAGCCTAACAGCCCATCAGCTGGCAGAGGAAAATCCTCAACCACATAAAACGTAGCACGTAACACAGGAGATCGTTTATCTGCCCTCAGTGTCAACGGCACCTGGCTTACAATCTTCATTCTACTCCCTGTCACACCTGTCAACATTACATCAGGTGGTGATAATGTCCAGTTTGTTAGAGGCATTTCACCTTTAAGTCTTTCCAGCGCTTTACTAGAAATAATGTTTGTACATGCTCCTGTATCTACAATCAGGGACACTTGACCTTTCCCTATGATCCAAGGAATAGATAATAAGTCCACCTTAATAATAGCTGCCACACACGCATCGGTGGATTGTACTATTTTAATTACTTTTGCGCGCGGCCTTGAGCTTCCCCCGAACTAGCTGGGTTCCCTAGTTTCTTCCTCTTTTCAATGACAAAGGGGCAACAGTCCGTCTCATGAGGACAATGCCCATGTATGACATACCATCTTTTCACCTCTGGCTTAACAGCCTTGGTCCTTTGCTGTGGAGAACTAGTAACTGTATCTCTCCAGCCTGAAGTTTGCAAGGCTTTGCTAGCTTCTGCATAGCATATGCCTGCCTTCGCCAAAGCCTGACTTTCAGTACAGTTAGGATGCTGCTGTACTATATCAGTAGCCAGATTAGGTACAGGTATCTGCCACAAAGGAGGAGGGTTAGTCTGACCTTGCACGCCCATATTGTTAGTCATGCCCCAGGTATTTGGATAAGGGCCCTGGATTTGCATGCCAATATTAGTATTCATGCCCCATTGATTAGGATTCTCGGTTTGCATGCCAATACCATCTGTGTTTATACCCCATGCATTTGAAGAAGGAACAGAAAATAAATTCTGTCCAGAACCTTGTGGTGTACTAAAAATATCTGAAGTATACACAGGTATGTGAGTGGTTGTAGTACTATCACTAATGACTGGATTTTGCATATCCTGAGTGACCAAAGGTACTGTTGTAGTCTCAGCTTTCACAGTCTCCTCACTAGGATTACCCTCACTAGCAAGACTAGTGGCCATTTTGGATCTAACTGATTGCTCTGGGACTGCTGAATAAGTATGACCAGAACGCAAATGCAAAACGTTCAAATCCTCATCCTGTCCTTCAGAAATATCCTCATCGCCTTGATCCTCAATATGTCCTTCACTCATTTAATATGTCTGAGCACTTTTATTTGATGTATCAACCCACTCATAAAATTCTGAGTCTAGTGGGATTAATCTCTATTTCCCTAAATTCTACGTCCCCACTTCACTGTATCCATCTAACCTTGTCAGTAATTCCCCTCCCAGTTACAGGAAGATAAACTGACATAAAAAAAGGATAGTTATGGTAAGTGACAGAGAATGGAACACATATACAATACACAGAAAGTATATTTATTTCAAGGGAATTCTGAGAAACCTTTATTTCCACTCATCAACTAACTAACGTGTGTTGATTCAAGTGTGTGTGTGTGTTTGTGGATTAATGCATGGACTCTACCTAGATATGAAAGTCCAGGATGATGTTCCACATTCCACGTTCCACACTCCACCAGACTCCTCCAACCATGCACGACAGCCCGCTGGGAGTTAGCAACACGCCAGGCAGTGACGCCACTCGACGCACCACATACGATCGTGGCACCACATACGCCCGCTCTCGCTCTCCCTGGACTCGCTGCGGCCGTCCGCGCCTCTGGAGTTGCCAGAAGTCGCTCGCTAGTTGATCCACTCCTCACCGCACTGGCTTGAACTCTCCTTATCTCGCCTCTCACACACGAGAGCGAGATTCTTGCCAGTTTGCGTTTGAAGATGGAGATATCTCGCACACCACAGGGCGAGATAACTGCCAGTTTGTGCTTAAGATAGGAATCTCGCACTGGCAGAATAATGGGAGGAATTAATATTCACCACTCCAGTTTATCTGCTCCACTTAACTCACTAGTAATTAGTCCCCTTACAACAGTAGAGTAAGATTTTCTGTTTCACCTTCAGGAACGAGCGATTGCAAGGGTTACTGGTTCACAGCATAAATTCTTTAGCACGTATCGTATCCCAGCACTGAGCACCAATTTAATGTATCGGTTCACGGCTAGCACTAAATATCGTGCCACCGCTAACACCAATAAAATGTATCGTCGCACTGCTGGCCAAACAATTTAATAATGTAGCCGTTATGGAGTAGCAGTTGACTACATATTAAGTGTTCTGCTGTATATAACTAGACCACCGTGTTGGATCGACGACACTGTCTGTAGTACACGTCAGCTACTCGCCGTCACTGCCCGACACTTCCCACCAAAGGTCCTCTGCCACGAGAAGGTGGAAGCTGGTCTGTTATTAAGTGGTAGCGTAAGGTGACAGAAATGAGCAGATTAAATCTCTCTTTATTGGGTACAGAATAATATAACTGCGACCCGAGAGATATGTAGGAGCGACACCACCTCCCTTTAAAACTGTAAAGCGATCTCTCTGACGCTGTACACTCACCGAGCCGGACAAGGGCGCGGTGCTGAGGTCAGCTAAAAAGTGAGGTGCCGAGCATTACATATACTCTGGGCTTATGCAAAAAGTAGAGATAAATGACAACTCTACTAGCACATTATACACCTCTATAAAATGGTATTAAGTACATTCACATATACCAACATAATAAATGGTTCCCCAGGACTTTACACTTACGCACTTATTCAGATATCTTTTCACTTCTCCTAACCTTCTTTTTATAATTGAAACAGGGTGGCACTTATGGTCTGCCATCCACCTTCGTCTCTATACCACAACTAACAGCGAATTGATATTTGGTTGTTCATCATTCACACTTCATTACACACTGTTAATTATGACTAAACAGCTTTAAAAATTATTATGTAAAATGTGTGATACTACAACTTCATATGGAAAAAGATGTTGACACCAGAACAGAGAGGGATAGGAGAGGAGGGAGGGAGAAGGGGAGGGGAGGGGAGGGGAGGGGAGGGGGAGGAAGACTGGCCTATATGCGGTCATTTAGAGAGAGAAAGAGAGAGAGAGAGAGACAGAGAGAGAGAGAGAGAAGGCGGAGAAAGGAATGACAAGACAGGTAGATAGAAAGATAGATAGATAGAGAGATAGAGATAGATAGATAGATAGACTGATAGAGAGAGGGAGGGAGGGAGGGAAGGAGAGGAACATACGTGGGAGGGAGGGAGGGAGGAAGGGAGGGAAGGGTAGGATGGAGAGGAATATATGTGGGAGGGAGGAAGGGAGGGAAGGGTAGGATGGAAAGGAATATATGCGGGAGGGAGGGAGGGAGCGAGGGAGGGAGGAAGGGAGGGAAGGGTAGGATGGAAAGGAACATATGTGGGAGGGAGGGAGGGAGGGAAGGAAGAGGGAGGGAGGAAGGGAGGGAGGGAAAGGTAGGATGGAAGGGTACATATGTGGGAGGGAAGGAGGGAAGAGGGGAGGGAAGGGTAGGATGGAGAGGAATATATGCGGGAGGGAGGGAGGGAAGAGGGGAGGGAAGGGTAGGATGGAGAGGTACATATGTGGGAGGGAGGGAGGGAGGGAGGGAAGAGGGGAGGGAAGGGTAGGATGGTGAGGAATATATGCGGGAGGGAGGGAGGGAAGAGGGGAGGGAAGGGTAGGATGGAGAGGTACATATGTGGGAGGGAGGGAGGGAAGGAAGGGAGTGAGGGAGGGAGGGCAAGGTAGAGTAGGGGGAGTAAATTGGGCAAGTTGGGAATGGAATAACACAGGGAGGGAGGGAGGGAGGAAGGGAGGGAGAAAGGAAGGAAGGGAGGGAGGGAGGGAGGGAGGGAGGGAGGGAGGAAGGAAGGAAGGAAGGAAGGAAGGAAGGAAGGGAAGGAAGGAAGGAAGGAAGGAAGGAAGGGAGGGAGGGAGGGAGGGAGGGAGGGAGGGAGAAAGGAAGGAAGGAAGGAAGGAAGGAAGGAAGGAAGGGAAGGAAGGAAGGAAGGAAGGAAGGAGGGAGGGAAGGAAGGAAGGAAAGAAGGGAGGAAGGGAGGGAGGGAGGGAGAAAGGAAGGAAGGAAGGAAAGGAAGGAAGGAAGGGAGGAAGGAAAGGAAGGAAGGAAAGGAAGGAAGGAAGGAAGGGAGGGAAGGAAGGGAGGGAAGGGAGGAAGGAAGGAAGGAAGGGAGGGAAGGAAGGAAGGAAGGAAGGAAGGAGGGAGGGAGGGGAGTCAAACCAACTCTTCCTTCACACACACACACACACACACACACACACACACCCTTCCTTTCGTGTAAGGGAGGATAGCCCAAGGGAGAGAGACTGGTTCATCTCTGCCTAACCCTGCCTCTCCCTCTCTCTCAACCTGCCTCACCCTGCCTCTCCCTCTGCCTCACCCTGCCTAACCCTCCTCACTATCCAAACACCTACCCACCATCCTCCCTTGATAGATAGATAGACAGATAGATAGGTAGGTAGGTAGGATGGTAGGTAGGATGGGAGGTAGGATGGGAGGTAGGTAGGTAGGTAGGTAGGTAGGTAGGTAGGTAGGCATAGATAGACAGATACATAGAGACAGATAGTTATATGGATATAAATAGATAGATAGATAGGTAGGTAGGTAGGTATGGATAGATAGATAGAAAGACAGATGGAGAGAGAGAGAGAGAGAGAGAGAGGCACGTTCTCTCTCTCTCTCTCTCTCTCTCTCTCAGAGGAGGAGGAGGAGGAGAAAGAGAAGGGGGAGGAGGAAGAGGAGAGGAAGGAGAGGAGGAAAAGGAGGAAAGAGGAAAGGAGGAAGGGGAGGAGAGAGAGCCAGGAGGGGAGGGGGAGGAAGGGGAGGAGAGAGAGCCAGGAGGGGAGGGGGAGGAAGGGGAGGAAGGGGAGGAGAAAGATGTTAAAAATGTGACCTCAAGGGTAAGGGACTGAACAGAAATGCTGCCAGAGATCGAGCAGAGTTGATAGCCGCCATAAGATGACCAAGGCTGATAGATAGAAGCATGATGGAGCTTTCACAAATACACACGCCCATACCAGGAGACCCAACCTTAATTTCGTACACCCACACCAGCAGACAGAGCCCTAAAATACCTTACTCCCACGCCCACACCAGGACTCAACCTTAACTTCGTACGCCCACACCAGCAGACAGAGCCCTAAAATACCTTACTCCCACGCCCACACCAGGAGAAACAACCTTGAAAATCTTACTCTCGCGCCCACGCCAGGAGACACAACCTTGAAAATCTTACTCCCGCGCCCACACCAGGAGACACAACCTTGAAAATCTTACTCCCTCGCCCACACCAGGAGACACAACCTTGAAAATCTTACTCCCGGGCCCACACCAGCAGACAGGGCCGTAGAACACAAGGGAGGAGGTAAAATATATATATAAATTGAACTTTTACTTACCTTGAGGAGATGGGCGAAAGGCGGAGGAGCTTCCCGTAGACTTGTGCTAAGACACCCGTGGATAGTGTGACTTCTGAAATAGATAGATAGACAGATAGATAAATGGGTGGGTGGGTGGGTACGTGGA
>NW_027645345.1:37500-40000 GCF_032717465.1 Coenobita brevimanus | reverse complement strand
AGTGAGTGAATAAGAGAGTGAGTGAGTGAGTGAGTAAGAGAGTGAGTGAGTGAGTGAGTGAGTAAGAGAGTGAGTGAGTGAGTGAATAAGAGAGTGAGTGAGTGAGTGAGTGAGTGAGTAAGAGAGTGAGTGAGTGAGTGAGTGAGTGAGTGAGTGAGTGAATAAGAGAGTGAGTGAGTGAGTGAGTGAGTGAGTGAGTGAGTGAGTGAGTGAGTGAGTGAGTGAATAAGAGAGTGAGTGAGTGAGTGAGTGAGTAAGAGAGTGAGTGAGTGAGTAAGAAAGAGAGTGAGTGAGTGAGTGAATAAGAGAGCGTATGAGTGTCATAAAAAGACAAAATGTCATAAATGACTTTGTAGAAATTTGCTTTTAATTCGGAGACGATGTCCGTAGATTCGCTGCCACCAAATGTCATCAAAGACTTTGTAACTCCTTTGTGGTTACTTGTAGTTGAGTTATATATATATTAGACTTGTGGGCGAGCGGTTGTTATATTGGAGTAGCTTGTAAATAGATAATCTTCTTTCCCATTTGTCATGTAGTGACAGGAGAGGTAAAGAATAGTATGGGACTATTTTTATTTGTCTTGGAAATATTAACAAGTCTCTCACACAGAGCGGAGTATAGAGTCCAGTCCCGCTAGCTATCTCTCTGTCTCGCTCTCCCTGTCTCTCTCTCAAAGTTGCCAAGCCCTTCTCCCTGCGACCTGCCTCTTGTATGGCTTGTCTCCTTCTGCTCCTGCCTGTTCTGTGGCTAACCTCCCTCTGCCCTCTCTTTCCTAAATTCTGGTGTAGCAGGGGTTGTATCACGTGTGTTCCCTGTGATGGAAAGTTCTAGAAGCCTGTGTGTGAGTATGTGTGTATGTGTGTGTATGGTCACTAGGCGCTGTCGTGTGCCTAATAAGCATTCCTTGAGTTAAGAGTGTGTAAGCATGTTTAGCATTGCTCGATTCTCGCAGACACAATACCTTCTCATCATCTGACTCCCTGCTTCTATCTGTCTCTCTATCTATCTATTTATCTATCTATCTATTATGATTTGCAATTATAATATGGAGTCCTAACACACCCCTGCTAACTGGATGGAGAGAGACAGATGTAGCATCCATCCAGGAATCAAAATTTCACCCTCATCCCCGCACCTTCTTGAGGCAAAGTGCTGTCTGACGCAGGGCGGTTGCTTTCCTGCGGTTAATGGGTCTTCTCTGTCAGGCAGAGCGGTGTTATTTAATAACATGTAGGTGTAGTTGCAGCACCAGGATCATCTGAAATGTGAACCTGGTGGGCTGCAGGCTGAAGCTGCTCTACTCTGGCAATCCACCGTCCACTTTTCGGGGAACATTGGGGAGGATGAGGGACATTTTAACCAGGCAGAGGAGCGGCTAAGTTATATATGTGCCACCACGTGAAGGCGTCCCACTCCAGCAATGATAACTGTTTCTAGAGATGAATTATAGCTTAAGCCTCTCAACTGCGGGATGACTACTCTAGTGTAAATAAATCCTTTGGTGGTATCAAGAATAATAGTCAGGACGCCTCTTGTTCTCAGGGAGTAGCCTAAGTGGAAACGCTTTTTAATCCATGTACATTGCCAAACCTCAGGATTCACGTAGCTTGGAAGAAAAAGACAATATTAGGGCTCTTAATCTTTTACATAGCACTTCTAGAATGGCATCACCGAAGCCTCAAAGATGTAAAAACAGTGCCTCTTACTTTTACCTAGTGTTATTTATGCCATTCGTATCGTGTAAAACAGATATAAATCAAATGCAGAATAATGGGGAGTTATACAATTAGCAGCCAAAGGTTTGTTAGGAAGTCCTGTTAGCTGAAGAAAATATTGCACCAAGAATAAATGGTCAGATGATGTCAACCTCATCTTCCAGCGTCCAAACAATACACATCTCCACACCAGGTTACATGGCAGAGATTTTGAGACATGTCACTCCATTCGTCCCCATCCTCTCCCTCTCTCGCCCCAGAACAAGTGTCTAGTTGTTATCATCCTTGTCAGCTGTTAGGACATTGAAGCAGGAGAGTTGATGTTGCTGTGACCCCAGGTTCATCTGAAGCGTGAACCCAGTGGACTGCAGGCTGAAGTTGCCCTCTTCCTGAAGTCTGCCATTATCCTTTCTGGGGAGGGAATTGGCTCAAGGACGTTAGGTTCAACTGAAACGTAAACCCAGTGGATTAACTTGCCCTCCCCCTGAAATCTATTATTCTCCTTTAGTGGGCTAGGGAATTAGGTTGCGTTCAACAAGATACATTCTCTGCTTGTAGAATAGGCCCACAAAACGTAACACATATAATGGAGTACTGGACTGCACATGCCACTCTAAGATGTAGGCACAATACCAGCGGTGTAAGGAACATTTTGGACAGCTCTACAGGGGCAGTTGTTTAACTGCTGTGGACGGGTAAGCTGGATTAGATGGACTGGGATTGAGCAACATCATATTAGGTCTCCACTTCAAAATGTTACACTACCACTCCCAGATTATGTC
>NW_027645345.1:0-32500 GCF_032717465.1 Coenobita brevimanus | reverse complement strand
TTTCAAAAGTGTGTGTGTGAGTGCATTCAAGTACTTGGGTAGTGTGATGAGTAAGGATGGAACGTTGGGGGATGAAGTGCGTGAAAGGGTACAGCAGGGAAGGAAGGTTGTTGGTTCACTGAAAGCAATGATGAGAAATAGGGAGGTGAGTATGGAAGTTAAGAAGTCACTGCATGATAGTATTGTGATCCCTACCCTGACGTATGGAAGCGAGGCGTGGACCTTGCAAGAGGGGAACAAGTCAAGAGTGAGAGCAGTGGAAATGAGTTACTTGAGAGGAGCATGTGGAGTGACATGGAGGGACAGGTTGACGAATGAAGAAGTGAAGGAACGTTGTGGGGTGGATGTGGATGTGGTTGAGAAGATTAGGAGAAATACACTGAGGTGGTTTGGACATGTGGAGAGAATGGAGAATGAAAGACTGACTAAGAGCCGAGGGTGTATGTAGGTGAGGTGGAGGGAGGGAGAGGGAGGGGTAGACCGAGGATAAGGTGGAGGGATGGAGTCGAGAGGTATATGAGGGAGGGGGGGTGAGTTGGGGGGAGGGTAGTCAAATGGTGGGTGACAGAGCGACTTGGAGGCGTTTTGTCTGCGGCCACCCTTTGCGGGATTAGGGCGTCGGGCTATAGATAGATAGATAGTGTTGAGTACTCGAGCAATTTCTTCTTAATATGGTGCCCTCTCTACGTGATGCAATCTGGCCCGCAGGATCTCACCCGCCTCAGCTAAGGGAGGAGATAATTGAGGCTGCTTTCCCCAGTATTTTTATTTTATACCCCATTGCGATCAGGCATTCATTTTCTACTTTGATTAATCTCAGGAGTATGCATAGTTCCTCTCACTACCTTTGAATTTTCTTAACCTTTTCGACGAGATGCAATATTTATTTGCATAGAATTGCAGTATAATGGCGTCTAGCAGTAACAAGACAGAATTGACAATATTTTAGCATTCCTACGAGGCTAAACAAGCGTATATATTTTTTAATTCATCACAACATAGTATTTACGTAAGTTAAAACCACATTTTCTCTTATCCCTTTATTTCTTAGTACGGTATCCTGCCAGTCCATTAAGTTTAACAAAGATAAAACTTAAATCAGAGTGACTTTAGCATGAATGACGTACATGGTTGCATCCAGTTCATGTACTTTCTCTTTTAAAGCCTATACAATCTCAGCATACCCTCTGCAGCCGTTTCATCAACATTCTGAGAATTATCATCATTCACAAAGTACAGTACGGTATTTTTATAACTATGATAGACAACGCAGATGAATTTTCCTCATGTACTCTCTCTGTATCCATTCATCCATCTACTCATTCACCCACCAACCCAACCATCCACCCATCCATCCATCCATCCATCCACCCACCCACCCATCCACCCACCCACCCATCCTTACATACATACTGTACATACTTATACAAATACACACACATAGACATGAAAAACTCTGCTTCACACCCATGATCTTTCGAGTCCAACACAGCCATCCATCGATTAATCCATCCATCCATCCATCATCATCCACGTTCATCCGTCCACACAACTGCCCATCACTTCACCACCACAACCACTATATTGTATACCGTTCAGTGACGCATACCCAACACTCTTATCTTTGCCTTGTGTTGGAAATTATGTAGATAGATAGATAGATAGATAGACACACACACACACACACACACACACACACACACACACACACACACGGTAAGGTACACTCATCAGTCTTCCTAGCATCATTTATCTTCTACATATTCTCAACGCTGTCCATTCCCATCTCGCGTTTGTGTGTGTGTGTGTGTGTGTGTGTAATTCACCGGGTCGGTCAGGATCACCTGATGGTCGTGATCGTCAGCTTTTACCCTCCCGGAAGGGAGCTGAGAGCTCATATAGTCCGATCTAAGGGCAAGGCTGTGACCTTCACACACGCACACACCCGTCCCCTTGCTCAAGGGGGACAGTAACCACCCACTTCGTCAGTGAAACTTTTCGCAACCTGAGCGAGGCGCGAACTCCCGTCTACCAGATGGCAAGCGGGAACGTTACCACTGCACCAGCGAGCGGTGTATTTGTACATGTCTGTGTTGCTGTGTGTGTGTGTGTGTGTGTGTGTGTGTGTGTGTGTGTGTGTGTGTGTGAGAGAGAGAGAGAGAGAGAGAGAGAGAGAGAGAGAGAGACTTATTAGGTACTAGCATTTTTATCATTGGTATACTCTGTTCAGTTTTATTTAGGCGTAAAATTGCCATCTCTCCATCTTGAATTCTGAGCTATAGCAATATATCAACACTAGAATATGATGCTAGTCACGAAAACTTGCTGTGGAAAGGATGAAGGGGCTTAGTGCTACCTTGTTCTGGCACTGATCTACGGGAAATAGACTGCTAAAGGAAGAAAGCTGAGCCATGTTAAGGGGAATGAACTATATAACCTCTAATAACTTTGCCATCATAGTAGAATAGTCTTATAGAAGTACTCAAGAAGTTTTGGCAATACAGGTGCTTTCTTGTGTTTTCTGTTGACGGCTTGGTGTTATCGATGTCAGACTTATTTTTTCATTTCTTACTCCCACTGCCACACCCACTCCCACACCAGCAGACTGAGCCGTCCTCGAAACAGACAATACCAGTTGGGTTTCCAGTGAAGTGGTATTCGGATGTCCCTCTCTTTATATTTTTAGTTTCTCTGGCCAGATAACACTGAGCTTCTCCTCCCCAGGGTAACGTGTGAAGGTGCATCTGCAAGGACCAGTGACCGTCAAAGTTAAGTGATATTTATTCTCTCTTTAACTTGGCCTATAATTGACGCCTCTCCATCCTCAATACTGAGCAATGACAAGAGGTAACACTAGAGTATGATGCTAGTCATGAATAAGTGCTATGAAGAGGATATAGGATCAAGTTAAAGTGAATGAACTTGTTAATTTATATATCTGGCAAACTTCCTTCAGTTAATCAACCGTTGTTATTCTTTCGTCTGTAAAGCTCTAGTGTCACAGATTTTTCCCAACAGCCAGATGTGTGTTGTGTCAGAGGCATTTATAATTTTGTGTATCTGGGCTTCCTTCGTCATTATTGTTGTACGCATTAATGGTGAGGGGGAGACCAAGGATGAGATGGATGAGTGGAGTGTAGAGATATATGAAAGAGGGATGTGTAAGTTGAGGGAAGGACAGCGTAATGGCAGGGGACAGGGCAGCATGGAGGCGCTTTGTTTGTGGCCACTTCTTACAGGATTAAGACGTGAGGCAACAGAGAGATAGATAAATAGCTAGAACCTTCGCCATATATACAGTTCATTCACGCAACACTACATTCTTATAACCGTGATTTGGCTTTACACACAATATCACCCCTCATGACTCGCCATTTTCGTTAGATAAATACCGATAAATTCGTCTACAAACAATCTCAAAATAAATATCGAAATAGATTATGTAATTTAGTTGGTTAATGGAGATTGTTTAATAATGTTTGGGTCCTAAATTTTCCCATAATTGTTTAAAAATACCGGTGCGATATCTTTAATAAAATCCCTAAATCGATTCTGGCACCGAATTAGTCAAGGTATATCTTTAGCTAATCAGAAAATTAAGTGCTAACTAGAAAGGAAGAGACAGCATTAAATATATGGCAGAATAAAGCCTGACTACTAAATATCCTTTTACATCGTCGAGATAGTGTACTGTGTAATGACCACTACTAAAACCTACTCAGTCCTCACGTTTCTCCAGCTCATTGCATCTCCATCACATCTGGCATTTTAACCTCTTCCTTTTCTAAAAATTTCTCCTGCTCCTTTCCTCCCCCGCGGTCAGGTAAGGTCAGAAGAAGCTGTATCGGTGCCACCACATAAAGGCGTCCCTCTCCTGCACCATTGTTCAGTGTAATAATTGACAAAACCTGTCCTTTCCACAAGTCTTTCCAGAACATGACAACTTGCGTTTTTACCTCTCACTTTTCTACAATTTTCTCCTGCCCATCCACCCCAAGCGGTTATATAAGGTCATTAGAGGTCAGGATAGACACACAGGGGGCTTGAACTTCACTTGTGTGCAAGAGGGGTCATGTGGTTTTAAGGGAAAGGCAGATGTGCGAAGTTTTTAACACAATAGCACAAGTAGCGTGGAAGCGAAGGAGGAAGGGAATGGATGTTTGTAAGAGGGTGAAGGTTTTTGGAGAATAGAGAGAGACTGTAAGAGGGGATGAGGGAGAAAAGATCAAGGGGGATTTGAAAGTGGCTGGTGATTATTATTTTTATTATTATTATTATTATTTTGTTGAGTTCGTAGGTCACACACACACACACACACACACACACACACACACACACACACACACACACACACACACACACACACACACACGCACTCGGGAGCCAAACACTTGTCATTCATTCCTCTGTATAAAATTCATTCACCCAGCTCGACTTAATGTCAGTTCCCTGACTTCCTTCTCCTCGTCCTCGTCCTCCTCCAGAAAGACACAAATATGCAGACAACTTTTTAACCACCGTCAAAGGTCAGCAACAATGTTTCTAATGGGCAAAGCTCTCAGCCTAATCAGGTTGGCAACATTGTTATCTCTGTAGTATATTTATCATTGCAAAAAATACGAGTTGGTGAAGTAGGTGGATAAGTGAGTTGAGAAGACGACTATCATGTTGGCTCAGTAACTGTCGCCGTGTAAGAGAGAGAGCGATATCAGCATGATAAATAGCTCGGCATTGTTATCTCCGCCAGCGAAGTTGGACGGAGGTTATGTATTCACCTATGTCTGTTTGTTGGTAAATCTCTTTGTCTGTTACGTACAAGGTATCTCAAATTTGTTATCGAATTTCAAAAAAAAAAAAAAAATGAATAGATGGACAGAGGTCCTAGGAAGAATGTACAAAATTATGACGTGGATTCGGATCCGGATACAGGAATAAATGATAAATTTTATCGGGGTCGTCGGAAGTGTGAGATCTCTGATATTTTGGTCACAAGGCAAAGTCAGTTTTGGGCTTGCCCTGAAGGCTTTACCTTTAGCCTATTATTTATTTATTTTTTCAAACCCCGTAGGTTCCGTCATGATATGTCCATCAACCAGTCCACCAAATTTGGTTATAATAGGAACAAAAGACATTCGTTTTTTTCACGGCTGGAATTATTCCTTCAGTTGCCGTGAGAGTAGTTCCAGGTGTGAGATATCGAACAGTTTGATCTGATTTTAACGAAATTTGGTGGAGGTGTTGAGAGGTATCCCTTGAGAAAGCTAACATTTTTCATAACGGTAGGATACAAGATCAAAGTCACAGGGCCTATTGCGTTGAAACCTAGTATGTTTCGTCAGAATGGGGGTAGATTTGACTAGTAACCAAGGATGCGCATTCTTACCATATAACTAAGGCTTGGAATCATGACTTAGTATTCAAGTTGTGAGAGTAGCCCTGTTCCGTTAGATGTAAACGTACTGGTCATAGCCAGTACAACAGTAGCTAATGACATGTATTGTGAGGGAAGCGAGTGTCCCTTCACTGGGTCACTCACACTGGACGCTCACAAGGCTATTGTTCCGCCAGACAATGCAGTCGAATTAGTCATGTGGCTTTGGCTGTCACCCTCATTCTTCAAGTATTATCTTCATTTGTCCTGTACTGTTCCTTGATTGAATGGCCGGTAAAGCGTTGTAGGTTTCGGTAAGCGGGATCATACGTCATTAGTAGGCTATTTTACCTCAACATCTTCCCAGATATTTGCCCCTCTAAAGCTTAATTCATGTAGCTCAGTAGCGGAAAAAGACAGTCCTGGGGCTCTACAGCTTTTCCACAGCACTTCTTTGTGACTAGGATCAGTGAAGAAGTAATGGAGGTTGTGCTGATGTGGATGTCATTGAAAGGATTAAGAGAAATACTGTGAGATGGTTTGGCCATGTGGAGAGGATAGAGAATGAGACGGTCTAAATGAGAGTGAGTGTGTGAGGTGAAGGAGGAGAGGAGGAGGAGGAGGAGGAGGAGGAGGAGAACAGGGATGAGATGGAGGGGTGGAGTGGAGTGATATATTATGAGAGAAGTGCGAGTTCTAGGAAGAGCAACCAATGGCAGAGGACAGGATGACTTGGAGGCGATTTGTTTATGGCCACCCCTTGAGGGATTAAGGAGTGTGGCAATAGATAGATAGATAGGTCAAGGTTTCCCATTAATCTGTTTTTAGAATTATTCAGTATGGAAAGAAGTTCATTTTAGGCAAATTATATAGAGCATAGTGGCTGTGTATTTGCTATTCCGGTGTTTACCTAGTGTTGTGTGTGTGTGTGTGTGTGTGTGTGTGTGTGTGTGTGTGTGTGTGTGTGTAATGATGATGATGAAGGTGGTGATGATGGCGAAGGTGATGATGATGAAGGTGAAGATGATGATAAGGAGTGGCAATGCTTGAATCCCCTTGTAAGGCACTCAGTGATGCATGCTGTGAAAATGAGCGGGTTTTGTCTCATCTCATTATGCATAAACCCGGGTTCCTCAGTATTAAGTAATTCTATATAAGGCTATCACACCTCGTCACTCGTACTTACTTCAACACCAGCCCGACCTCCACACTCACTGTCTGCAGTAGTCGCTTTCTCCTTTGCATCATCCGTCATCCTCTCTTCCTTTTTTGTCTTTCTCCTCTTTTCCTTTTAATATTTCTCCTCCTTTCTTTTTTATCTTTCTATTCTTTTCTCTCTCCGTCTGCATTTTCCTCTCTCTGCCTCATCCTTTTCCTCTTCCTAGCTTCGTCTCTTTCCCCCTTCTTTGAATAGGCTTTCATTCCCCCTGTCTGTCTATCCTCTCCTGTTCCTTTATTCTCTCGTTCTCTCTTTTCTTCTCTTCCTGTCTTCATCTCATTTCTCTGTTTGAATAGCCTGTCCATTTGTCTTCTCTGCCTTTACCTATCCAGCATCCCTCCTCTCTTGTTCTCTCTTTTCTGCTCTTTTTATAATCTCTCATTTTGCCCTCTCATCCTCCAATTCTACGTCATTCTCTTTCATCTTCTTCTCATGCTGTCCTCATCTCCATTTTCCTGTTTCTGTTAACCTTTCCGTTCGACCTCTCTTCCTTCAGTTTTTTCCTTCCTCTTGTTTTAATCACCTTTCTTTTATTCTTTTTCTTCACTTATTTCGGTTAGTCTGCCAGCATTTATGTCTCTATCTTTCTTCACCTGATCCTTCACCTCTCTTTTCATCTCCCTTCTCTTCAGTTTTTTTTCTGTTAGACTCTCAGCATTGTTATTTCCGCCACATCCTTCACCCCCTTCTGTAGTTCCACCTCTCTTTCCATCTTTGTGGATTTCTCTTGTTCAGACGTACCGGTATCTTAATTCTTAATTCGTGAGGAGGAAGGCAATATTTTTTGATGAACATGTATGGAACGTGTGTATCCCACGTTTTAAGATAATCAGCAGCGATAAAGATTGACCAAACGCGTTCCATTTTTCACAGGTGCTGCAATAATCATAAAGCACTGAGGTCCTCCCTTTTCCTCTGTAATTTTTGGTTTTATGCCTGTGATCTGGAGCCTGTTACACATCCTTTACCATTAAACCTCAACGTAATACGTTTCTCTTAGTGCTCTCTGCCTCCACCTCAGTCTCTTCGACACAAGTTGGAAAAAGAGGCACAATGATGATGATGATGGTGCTGAATAGGATTAGCACTGACGGCCATTGTACAGTATCTGAGATTGTATGGCAACTACATTGGCGTATATGGGGGTAGGGGGGCACTCGGCCATGACCCCCCCCCTCGCTTTGTCCCAGTAGGCTTACATATCTGCAGATCTAAATAAGTAACGGTATACAAAACATTTGCCCCTATGGCATAGGTCCCCATGAATTGGTTGGTGTAGAAACTATAAACTTCCCTTATCGATTGTTACAAAATGATGGTTGTAACTAACCAACAGCCTGCATTTCTGAAGAGAGGAAGGGTGTTTTTATTTGTCATACTCCTGGCAAGGAAGTTTGACAGTCGTTAGCTGGCATGAGCAGCCAGAGAAGAGAAACATCATACGCATTACGCAAATATATAATTCTTCTCTTTCTTCAATTACACGCTGTTATAAGCACCATTTGATCATAAGTATTAGTATATTACTTTCAATACTTTACCTAAGTAATCCCTAATACATTAAGTTTATTCTTGTATATTGGGAGTGGGACACTCCGTAATATATTATTCGTCAGTTTGGTCGTGTCCAGAACGTGTGAGTTTTGACTGGGAGTGTAGCGGTCTTTAGTCTGTGGATCCGATGTGAGGGGAAGGGACTACCGTCAGACGGATAGTGGTGTTCAGCTGTGGCTTGTGTAGTGAGGTTCGTTGTTCAGAATGTGTCAGGGCTCGGGCTTTGGCAAGCCAAGATACATAAGCTTCTTTATATTGTTTTGCAATTGAATATCAAATTAGTGCAATATATCCCACCTGAGGTCTCAAAATGCCCCTAAAAATGCTTGATTTTCAAAAAATTTCCTGGAGAGGCTTACAGCGCCCCCCTAAATACCCCAGCTGTAGAAGCTGGCTTCGCTTGTCCCCTAATAAAAAAAAAGAAAAAAGGATTCACCCCTATGCCCACCCACCCTTTCCATGGACTTCCATACGCCACTGACATCTAGGCAGCATCACCCCAGTCTGAAAACAGCCACATCCACTCACCATACCCTTCCTGCCATCTGCATTCTCCTCACTGCTCACGTTTTGCAATTTATCATCATCATCGTCACTACTTTAGTGTCCTACTATTTCATCTTACCCCCGTCTTCTGTCACCCTGTTTATCATCATCATCATGACTTTCTCACCACTTCACCATCATCACACCTGTCTTGGTCAGCTTCTACCTATCCGTACCCATCACCACCAAGCTTCATCACCATTTCAAAGTCTTCCATTATCTCCACCACGACCATCATCAGCACGAGCATCTCTCGTATGTACACCATCACACACATTTCATGCTGTCACCTGTGTGTGTGTGTGTGTGTGTGTGTGTGTGTGTGTGTGTGTGTGTGTGTGTTAAACTTTTCGAGTAAAACTGTTTAATTTCTTCTGCCCTTGGCTTCTTCCCTCCTCCACAGATCTCTAATATTTCTCACTCACTGCCCGTTCACACAGGCTCCCACGCTCCCCGTCCCTCCCTTAAAGGCTAACTGGTAGCATCTCAGGTAGTGCTAGTCGTGTCTCTGTTGTTCTCTCGCTTGTCTTTAGTGTTTTCCGAGTGACACTAATTGGTGTGGAGTCACGCGGGGTCCCAGTGTCTTAAGTTAATGTGGGGCTGACAACACTGGGGACATCTGTACTAATTTACGGTCTTCTCTTATTTGGCTGAAAATAATCTTGGACGGAGAACAGATCAGGGTGAACCTACAGTATCGCTTCCAGACACACAAGATAGCCCATGTACAACGCTCCACTTTCCACTCCAGTATCTGTCCCTCATCAAAGATTCATTTCCTACTCCTACTGCCACAACCACGCCCACATTAGCCGACTGAGCCATCCTCCCGACATACACAGGTACGTGAAGTTCTGGTGGAGCTCTATATATTGGTCATCTTGTACGAGTGTATCTTAACAAGTATATTCCTTTATTGACTATGGTGATGGGAGTGTTTTTTCATTGTAGTCTATTCAGTACAACTTTTTGTAGCTAGGAGAAAGCACGGCCACTTGTTAGGGAATTAGAGGTGAGTTTTGTGTTAGAGGTACAGAGAAAAACAGGAAGATTATTTAACATTTACCAGTAGACAAACACACCTTATGATAGTCTAAAAGTATTCATTCACAGAGGCGAATGTAAATGTTAGATGAAATTTCCTGTGTGTGTGTGTGTGTGTGTGTGTGTGTGTGTGTGTGTGTGTTGAATAAAAATTGACCAAACTGCAAGTCCACATCCGCAACCTTCAAAACACTCCATTTTATATGTAAATGAAGACAAATCCAAACCTATAATCTGCATAGACTTACACACACACACACACACACACACACACACTCTCTCTCTCTCTCTCTCTCTCTCTCTCTCTCTCTCTCTCTCTCTCTCTCTCAGCATCCCAATACTCATTCTGGCTATCTTTCATCTGGCAAATGTGTAGCTGTGTTGCCTTAATTTGGCTTTCAGTGTGGGTTATGGTTTCCTGAGACTTGTAACAGCTAGCTAGATGAAGCAATGATCCCTCCTGGCTCTATATCTCATCATCTTAAGGTATTTTGATCATGGAAGCCACAGTTTTAATTCAGAGTTTTGCTGATAAGGGACATGTACCTGTTTTGAAAGTGCATCTCTAAGTAACAAGAGATAAGGATACTCTTCACAAGCTGCCCATCTCTCGTATTCAGACCATTTGACGTGAACTGGTCTAGATTTGTTGGTCCAGACGTGTTGTTGGAACCGACCTTTGACCAGTAGTAGTGGTAGTAGTATTAATGGTGGTAGCAATAGTGGCAGCAGTAGTAGTAGTAATAGTGGTAGTTGTAGTTTGTTGTGTGTGTGTGTGCATGTGTAACGATGCCTTTGTATGTTCGTGTCTATATGCGAACGTGTATGTATGTGTGCATGTACGTGTATGTGTATGGTGGGGAGGAAGGTTGCGTGTGTGTGTCTTGGTAAAGCAATTTTGTGTCGGCAAGTTTTTTCCAAAGTCATGCCAACAGAGGAAGGTGTTGGCGTGTGGCGGTGTGGCGAGGAGACGAAGGGTTAATTGAGAATATGGAGGAGCAAGTAATGTTTTATGGCTTGTTATATAAGTGCTTCTTAACGCCTGCGGACTGGCAACTTAACTTCTATCTGTCTGTCACTCTCTGTCTTTTTTTTTTTTTCGAAGTAATCCACCCCCATAGGAGGAGGTGTTAATGGAGATGGAGGAAGAAGAAACGTTTTATGGAGAAGTTGGAGGAAGAAGAAACGTTTTTGTGGGGATATTACATTAGAGCTTCTTAGATACTTCAGATTTAACTCTCTGTCTGTCAGTTATGTTATTAAAATACTTCTACTACTACTATCGACAAGGTTTGTTTGTCACGTAGAAGACAAGGTAATTATATAACACCCAGAATAAATCAGTCAGGAAAATATACTATGAACCTGGAAGTGCTTTAGCCTTGGTTAGCGGTAAGGTACACTGCCATCTGTCATTGCCAGCATCATTTATCTCCTACATATTCTCAACGCCTTCATCTCAAGCATCATTCATTTGCTTCACATCGTCATCTGTCTTTCCACACAGCACTGTTCAAGTCACTCTCCACAGCTGTTTAGTGTCTGTCTATCTCTTACTTGAGCATTAGCTAAATGGATACTGCAATTTATTATCTTTTATGTGTACTTGTTCTTACACACACACACACACACACACACACACACACACACACACACACACACACACACACACACACACACACACACACACACACACATTCTCTCTCTCTCTCCATCTATCTATCTCAAATATTGTGTATCTCTGTCAGCCTGTCTTTTCACCTATATCCATCTCTCTAAAATAAAATCTTAGTTGAAATGGCCAACGAAGCCAGGAAAAATGTATGTAAGAAAACCGAGTGGTAAATTAAACACGCTTAAAGAGACGCCAAAAATATAACGAGAAATACACAGCTGGGAAAAAGGGAGGGATGTCAGCAGCATAGAGTTACCCAAACGATGAAACGTGGGGAAGGAAACATGCATCAACACTCCAGTGCTCCAGGCTCCCTTGACACACTTGCAGCTGAGTTAATAGCCTGGTGTAAATAGCAACAGTATACTAGCGTTGCCTCTGTGCTCGAGAAGGATTGGCTGTTGGATGGATTAATGTCACAGTGGAATGAGTACCGTAACTATTTTTTAAATGTATCGCTGCAGACTATACAGCCAGAGCCTCTACCAGCTTACTCTCTCTCAGTTCCAAAACATTAGACATGACTATCCTAAACCTTCTTATTCTGCCTATACTCTTTTTTATGCAAGGAAGAAGGAACCAAAGGCTAGAAGCACGTTAAGATTGTTCCATGAGGGAAAAAAGGAAAGAATTCAGGATCCGTTCATTTCGATAAACCTGGACACTGCATTTAAAACACTGGAGGTCATAGGCAGAGGGATATCAAGACAGAGGGAGAAAATTCCTGAGTCTAACTTGTTCTAAAACTGCAATATCAGCTTTAATTCTACGGCCTTCTCTCTCCCCAGACTTAGGCTCAAATAATTCCAAAATGCTAAAGAGATATGAACATCCTAAGATGTTTTCTGTGTTTCTCCTCCACAAGTTTTTCTTCAGTCACAATGAATCAGATATATTATGGACTGTCATGCTGGGGAGTGTGTGTGTGTGTGTGTGTGTGTGTGTGTGTGTGTGTGTGTGTGTGTGTGTGTGTGTTTATTATATCTTTTGTCTTTGGTGTATATGTGCATTTCTGTCTGTCTGTCCGTCTGCCTCTCTCTCTCTCTCTCTCTCTCTCTCTCTCTCTCTCTCTCTCTCTCTCTCTCTCTCTCTCACCTAACCTGTCCACCAACTTCATCAGTTTTCATTTATATGCAGTGGAAAATAAATGACGCAGATAATGGTGTTAAGGACCTAATTAGGCAGAGTGTGTAGGTGATTAGAATAACTGATGCTGACCTGTTAAGATAATTAGGAAGGTGTGTAGATAGTGTGTGTTTTTAAGAGTGAGAGAGATGTAAAGATGAAGGATTTTTTGAGGTAACAGAGGCAGATGACTCGTAAATGAATACACACATGCTCACGTACAGCCAGACACTGGCACACACACACACACACACACACACACACACACACACACACACACACACACACACTTTAATATATGACACCATATATAGCAACACTATAACCCTATACCCTCATGTATCAATATGCATAATGAATACTAGATAACGTAATAGCTATACTCCCTTCACCTTAACTTGGCCCATATTTCGTCCTTATGCAGTTTATTTCACGTAGTTCAGTGGCGAAATAAGACAGTACGGCTCTGCATCCTTGACTTAGCACTTCTTCGTGACTGGCATAAAATCTAGTTTTAATCTTCAGTCACAGCTCAACATTGAAGATGGAGAGATGGCAATTTTAGGCCCTTAGAGTGGTGGCGACCATCATCCACTCACTTGATGTAGTGCTGCCTACTTCTTCCTTAGCCTTTATCATTCTTTTTCTGTGCCTGCCCTCCTCTCTTCCTATATCTCCCATCTTTCCTGTCACTTCTTATTGCTCTTCTATCCTTTACAGGTGGCTTTACATTGAGTGACAAGCCAAATGGTTTCGTGTAAGCCAAGAAACCATTTACAACGCTGGGTGGTAACCATATAACCAACCCATACGTGCTGCCTACGTGTCAAGTGGGTTGGTGGAGGGTTAGTGCCCCTCCCCGTAAAACCAATAACTCAAAGTCAAATGGCCACCCCTTATGGGATTATGGCGTCTGGCAATAGATAGATAGATAGAGTGTAAAGAGTATACACGTCTATCTAACTTAAGGTGTGGGAGAAGGTAGCATTGAAATTTTAAGAGTGTGAGGAGACTTGAAATTGCTCTAAGTGTGGTTAATTCCTAGATGCTTATTAAATGAGAGTGAGATAGGCTTTATTAACGCGTAAACTTCAAAGACAGGCAACAGCAAGGTATCTCTATTAGCTCCAGGACTTGCTGATTCTTTATTTGGTTGGCCTTTTTTGTATGCTTTGAAATTTAGTCTTGCTTTGCTTAAGGTTTCATCCCCATCTCGTGTGGTGTTTATGGAGGTTGATTACTTACCAGGTGTAGCGGCGCCAAAGGTAAATGGCGAGTTGTAACTAATTGTCTGTAAAGGTGATCGTGTAGTCAGGCCAGAACTGAAGAAGGTTGATGTAGATGGAGACTGACATAATTAGTATACGCAGATGATACAGCAGGAGTTATGCAGAATACAATAACTGTAACCCTGTATGGCTGACCACAGCTGAAGGGCCTCTTCCACCTGCAGTCCACCGGATTCACGTTCAGATGAGCCTAGGTTTGCAACTACTATAGTCGCGGCGCACGACTCTGAGGTTGTCATTATCGTACCCTGGCAACCTACCATTCAAAAGTGCGTTAGTTTTCTTGTCATATTATTCACGAATCATATTATTAGGCACGAATATATTATACACGAATATTAATATACAGGAATATATTATACACGAATCACATGTGCCTCATATTATAAACGAAATCAGACGCACTTTTGAATGGTAGGTTGCCAGGGCACGATGCTAACAACCTCAGAGTCGCGCGCCACGACTATAATAGCAAGATTAAAACAAAAGTCGTAGTTCTGTAACAGCATTTGCAGCCGCGGGTTCATGTGAAACGTGTATCCGATGGAGAGCAGGCTGAAGTTGCCCTCCTTCTACGGTGCACCATCCTTCTTTCAAAGGGAATAGGGATGGTGTTGAGGGACGTTTGCATGACCGGGCAGCTCCACCGCCCAGTTATATCGGTGCCATCACATGAAGGTGTCCTCCACACATGAACTCTTGCTTCCACGAGCCCTCCAGGAGCGTTGGTATAATGAAGAGCGTCATATATTTCTACGTCTGACAGTTAGATAATCCACCGGGGGCCACAGTCATCGTAAAAAATGGCTGATGAAGTTGCGGACTGGCACTAATATGCATTTTACTAGGATTAGCCTACTGAACAAGTTTCTCGTCCAGCCCCGTAAGCTTTGAAAACAGTCCAGAGGGGTCACTTGTATGAGCTAATGATGCAACCTCCACCTGCACCCGTCCACACCAGCAAGCATTTGGTATGGACGCGACCTATCAATAACCAGCTTAGGTAATAGATATTCAGCCACTATGTTAGACTGAATGACTTGGAATGAAGGAGTAAAATGAATAATATTTTTTAGTGTAGTGACAGGATACAAGCCAATAAATAATGGGTATAAATAATGTCCATATATCAGCCGAGTTGGATACCAGCCAGCCAGACAAGACGGAGGAAGAGAGAGTGGGTGGGCATGAATGTGTGTGTGTGTGTGTGTGTGTGTGTGTGTGTGTGTGTGTGTGTGTGTGTGTGTGAAGCTGAAGTTGAGTCTGTAAGCATCCTTAATGTTTCCTCTTGTTCTTCCGTCCTCTCATTCCTTCTTCTCTTTCCTTTTCCTACCTCGCTCTGCTTCTTTCCCTAGTCCTCCCCTATCTTTTTCTTTGTCACATCTCCCTCTTCCATCTCGTCTTTCACGCTTCCCCTTCCTCGTCGTCTTTTCTCTTCCCTTAATTCCTCCTCCTCCTACTATCTCCTCCCCTCTCTTCCTCCTTCCGTCCCATTCCACCATCCGTCTCTTTCTTCGTTTCCTCAGCATCTTACTCTTGTCTTACTCTTCCTTATTACTCATCCTTACTCAGCCTGTCTTATAGGTCTCTTCCCTCTTCCACTTCTAGCTTCCTGTCTCTCCCTGTTCCTTTTCCTCCTCCTCCTCTTCTCCCTCGCTCCTTCCCATTCCTCCCCTTCTTTCTTCCTCTCCCTCTCCCCCCTCTCCCTCCTCCTTCCTTTCCCCTCTCTCTCCTTCCTTCTTCCTCCAACCTCCCTTCCTCCTCCCATCTACAATCACCAGAGCATCCTACCTTACTGCCCAATTCGACCCTAGCGTGTTACAGGCTCGTTACATAAAGGTTCATATAAGGAGAACTCTGGCGGCCTTGCTGTCTCCGCCTTGTACGTGTTTAGAGCCACTTTCCTCAATGCTTCCGACTCTGAGCATAGGTTAGATGGTCTGTTCCCTGAGGCCTCGCAGTTCCATGTATCACACGACCACGTATCATCGTTTAGGTGCGAATTCACAATGAGGTTCCTTTTTGAGCTATATATACGTGTGAAGAATGCGATGGCTGTAGCTTGTTTCTCTCTCTCTGTCTCTCTGTCACACACACACACACACACACACACACACACACACACACACACACACACACACACACACACACACACACACACACACACACACACACACACACACACACACACACACACACACACACACACACACACACACACACACACACACACCTGCAATATCTTAACACTGGACTAAAGACTGTTCCTTGCCCTGGACTCTCTTGGACCTTCGCTGCGCCACACAAGACCAGCTAATTAATCATGTGGCTTTGGCTGTCCTGCTCCTTGGCTTGGTATTATCTTCATTTGTCCTGTATTGTTACCTGATTGAGAGGTCGATATGGATGTGGTTTAAATCTCTCTGAATCCAGCGAAGGAGTCAGAGCCAAGAGTGAGAGCAGAGGAAAAGAGTTACTAGAAGACTCTGGAGTTAATTGAAGAGGCAGACAAATGAGAAAATAAAGGAAGGTTGTGGTGTTAAAATGTGATTAAGAGAAATACTTTAAGATGGTTTGGCCCTGTGGAGAGGATGGACAATGTGAGCCTGGCATGAAGAGTGTATGAGAGTAAAGTGGAGAGGAGAGGAGGAGACGGAGACCATGAATGAGATGGAGGGATGGACAGATATATGAAAAAGATGTTTGAGTTGGAGGGAGGACAGCCAAATAACAGAGAACAGGGCGATGTGGAGGCGATTTACTTGTGGCCACCCCTTACGGGAATAAGGCGTCTGGCAAAAGATAGATAAATAGATAGATAGGTACCGGGCGAAAATCCAGCGCGAGAGGCAGGTGTGATAATTGCAGACGTTATCTGTAAGGAGTTCAGTCCAGTTCTCAGTAATATGATAAAGCAACTTTTGTGTACTGGGGAGAGGGGGGGAACTGTGTGTGTGTGTGTGTGTGTGTGTGTGTGAGAGAGAGAGAGAGAGAGAGAGAGAGAGAGAGAGAGAGAGAGAGAGAGAGAGAGAGAGAGCTGTAACAATAAACACTAGAATATGGTGCTAGTCATGAAGAAGTGCTATGAACAGTCGTAGCATCCATTTTCTACCACTGAGTTACGTGAAATAGGCTGCGAAGGGACGAAGATCTGGGCCAGGTTAAGGTAAAATGAGTATAGCAACTGGATGGGATGACATTTATGGGTCATCGTGGATAATATACTAATAGATTTTGCTTTTTACTTATCCTCACGATATATTTCCCCGAGATAACTAATTAACCCAGCAGTCGTCTTCCATCCATCATGCCAATCCTTTTTCTCAGTAATACAGGGTGGACCGTGAATAGCGCTTCACTAGAAACTCACATGGTAAGACATAGTCTTTCTTTAGCTACTGTTTCAAGTCACCGTAGCCACGTTCACAGTAATGCCAGAGGTCATCTCACACACTTCACCTCCGTCCTAGTTACAAAGCTCTTGTCTCCACCCCTCGCTCTCAGCCCCTCCTGCCTACCTCTCACCTCAGTGCCACTTTCGCCTTCCTTCCTCCACACAGTGAGGTGGTGGAATGATGGGGCGTGGCTTCGTGGTGGAGTAGGGCGGAGTCATGTAGGTGGATGGAGTGTATTGCCGTCCTAGAGGGGAGGCGGTGGCTGAGTTGAAACATTGGTCTTGTGTCCCAGTGATACGGGTTCGAATCCTGGCTGGGGCAGGGAACAGTTTGGAGAGTTTGAATTTCGCTAAAGTAGCCATTACTGATCTACCATAAGTCCCGCCGAGATATCTTAAAAATACCCCCATAATACCACTACACCAGTCTTTCAGGAGACAGCTCTAGCTTGTGTTCAGTACTGACGGTGGGTGTTAGCGCCGGAGTGGTGACATGTGGAAGGGTGTGATACGTAGAACTCCTGGACCTAAGGGAACGGGCTGTTAAAACTTATGGCCAGAGTCAAACACATTAAAAGACAAACGCACACACACTCACACACACACACACACACACACACACACACACACACACACACACACACACACACACACACACACACACACACACACACACACAGATTCTCAAATGAATCCTTTAACTATGTTTTAAACCAAGCTAGCCACAGTTTTTTTTTTTTTTTTTTTTTTTTTTTTTTAAACTTGGGGAGGATTTCTATACCTTTCTACAGTAACTTGGCCTTAAATTGCTGTCGCTTCATCTTGAATGCTGAGTTGTAGCAATAGATGAAAAATGAATATGATGCTAGTCACGAAGAAGTGCAATGGAAAGGATGTAGTGCCACAGTATTGTCTTTTTCCATCATTGAGCTATGTGAAGGAAGCTGCAAATAGAGAGAGAGAGAGAGAGAGAGAGAGAGTCAAATCATGGAAAGTAACCGTAAAAGGCAATTAGTGCAAAGAAAGTGTCAGGAGGGCAGGAGGCGGAGGGGAGGCGAGGAGGTCAGGGGTGAAGAGGTGAATCAGAGTTGCCTGGTGATGGGATAATTACAGTAATCATCGGTTAATTTCTATGTTGTTTGCCAGCTCACTCACCTCACCTTCAAGCATTATCTGAAGGCTCTGGTGAGGAGGGGTACAGGTGGCATGCAGTCATGAGTCATATTTCACCGATATTGCTCTGCCGGCATTGTGTTCTGCCTTCCGTATTTCTCTTTCCTCTTTGAACGAGAGAGAGAGAGAGAGAGAGAGAGAGAGAGAGAGATCATGGAGAGTCTGCTGTGATTTATAGGATACTTGGGGTAATAGATAACTGAGGTAGGAGAAAAACAAAGGAGTTAGAAGAGGAACGAGAAGTAAATACTTTTGAAATACTGCAAATATACGGTATCTGTGTTAGTAATAATTACAGTGTTTTGTGTGTCTGATTTCACTCTATCTCAGTTGTTCATATGACAGAATTACAGCCACATACTAACACTAGCTATATTATGGATTTCATGCAATTCCGAGTAGACATGGGTTCAGGTCAGGCCGAAACTCCATCTTCGCAGTAAACCAATTAGAGAGAACTAAGAGTAAGAGTTTGGCAGATTTGTGCTGCACCAGATAATAAAACTGGCTTCTTCCCCGACTGTGTCCAATCAAGCCTGGAATCATAATTGCCGAAGGCATTTGGTGTGTGGCTTATAGGAAGAGATAATGAAGTTGGTGCAATAATCCAGAATTTCCCATTAGTGTGTGAAGGCAGTATATATATCCTAGCTTACTGGCAGGGTGTATGTGGCTACTAGGCTAATAGTGTGCTTGTGTCTGCCATTAGTGTGTGAAGGCAGTATATATATCCTAGCTTACTGGCAGGGTGTATGTGGCTACTAGGCTAATAGTGTGCTTGTGTCTGCCATTAGTGTGTGAAGGCAGTATATATATCCTAGCTTACTGGCAGGGTGTATGTGGCTACTTGGCTAATAGTGTGCTTGTGTCTGCCATTAGTGTGTGAAGGCAGTATATATATCCTAGCTTACTGGCAGGGTGTATGTGGCTACTAGGCTAATAGTGTGCTTGTGTCTGCCATTAGTGTGTGAAGGCAGTATATATATCCCAGCTTACTGGCAGGGTGTATGTGGCTACTAGGCTAATAGTGTGCTTGTGTCTGCCATTAGTGTGTGAAGGCAGTATACATATCCCAGCTTACTGGCAGGGTGTATGTGGCTACTAGGCTAATAGTGTGCTTGTGTCTGCCATTAGTGTGTGAAGGCAAAGTGCATCGCATACTGCAGGCAGGGAGGGAGAGCAGATGAAGTCGATGCAGTACTGAAAACCCTCCTTGGCTTCAGAGTGTGTGAAAGGCAATATGTACGTACCGGTATATCCCAGCTGACAGGCAGGGGGAGTGTGGGGCTACCAACCTAAGTTACAGCTCAAGTGTCAACTTAAGTCCCAACTCACGAGTCAACTTATGTTGCAGTTCAAGTGCCAACATTATTCCAAACTCAAGTGAAAGCTTAAGTTCCAACTCATGAGTAAACTTAAGTCCCAGCTCAAGTGTCAACCTAAGTACCAATTCGAAGTGCCAACCTCAGTCCCTACTCAAGAACAAACTTAAATCCCAACTGAAGTGCAAAATTAAGTCCCAGCTCCAGTGCCAACTGAAACCCCAACTCAAGTGCCAACCTAAGTCTCGAATCAAGCCCCGACGTAAGTGTCAACTCAAGGGGAAACTTAAGTCCTAACTCAAGTGCCAGCTTAAGTCCCAACTCATGTGTCAACCTAAGTCCCAACTCATGTGACAGCATACAAACTCAAGTGCCAACTTAGGTCCCAGCTCAATCGTCAACATAAGTCACAGCACAAGCGAAAAATTAAGCCTCAAGTGCCAGCCTTAAGTGCCAGCCTAAGCCCCAACTCAAGCACCAACTTAATCTCAACTCAAGGGAGAGCTTAGGTCCCAACTCAAGCACCAAATTAAGTCCAATCTCAAGCGCCAACTTAAGTCCCAACTCAAGCGCCAAATTAAGTCCAAACTCTAGCACCAACTTAAGTCCCAACTCAAGTGTCAACTTAAGTCCCAACTCAAATGCAGCGTAAGCTACAACTCAGCTGTCAACGTAAGTGCCAACTCAAGAGCTAACTTCAGCACCAACTCAAGCGTCAGCTTATGTTACATCTCAAGCGCGAACGTAAGTCCAAACTCTAAGGGTAACTCAAGAGCCAACTCAAACGCCAACTTAGGTCCGAACTCAATTGCCAACTTAGGTACCAACTCAAGTGACAACTTTACTGCCAACTCGAGTGCCAAATAAAGTGTCAGCTCTAGTGCTAACTCAAGTGTCAAGTCCCAACTCAAGTGTCAACTCAAGTGCCAACTCTAATCCCAACTCCCATTGTTCCAGCTTCTTTTGTTTTCATTTAGGCCAAGGTGAAGGTAGGGCTACTATATGTGGCCAATGGGGAGGGTAAATGGCAAAGAGAAATGTGTTTGGGGAGAGAAAGGGAAAATTTAGTGGAGATATAAGGACTAAGAGAGACTTGCTACGTAATGGGAAATATTTTAGGGGCAATAGAGGGAATCTTTAGGGAAATTTAGGAACGTAGAGAAGTGTCATAGGGGAAATACAGGGATATATTGCAGATACTTAAGAAATAAGGGGGAAAATAGTAAGGAATTAAATGCAAACTAAATCGCCAAGGAAGAGCTGCTAGGGAGTTCTCTCTCTCTCTCTCTCTCTCTCTCTCTCTCTCTCTCTCACACACACACACACACACACACACACACACACACACACACACACACACACAGAAGACACAATAGTGAAAGGGCGTATAATAATTACAAACAGGCAAGAAACGACTATACAAGAATAAGGAGGGAAGCCCAAAAACAGTTTGAGGAGGATATAATAAATAAAAGTAGTGATCAACCAAAGCTGTTTTACAGCTATATCAGAAGCAAAACCAAAGTAAAAGATATAATACAATCCATCACGGACGAGGGAATCACTTATACACAAGAGAAAGATATTTGTGAAGCACTAAATAAGAATTTCCAATTAGTTTTTACAGAAGAAAAAATTTTGAGAGGGACTATGTGGAACACGCATGTCCACACATACTACCAGATATACAAATAGCAGAAAAAGTAATACAGGAGGAGTTAAGTAGATTAGACAGAGGAAAAGCAAGTGGTCCTGATGAAATTTCATGTTGGGTATTACGAGAATGTGCAAAGGAGTTAAGTAAACCATTATTTTTAATTTTCAAGAAATCCTTGAGTCAAGGGAAACTACCTGATATTTGGAAAAAAGCAAATATAGTCCCATTATTCAAGAAAGGAAATAGACAAAATCCTCTCAACTACCGACCAGTATCACTGACCAGTGTTGTAAGCAATGTATTAGAAAAACTTATAAGAAAAGCTTGGGTAAATCATCTAGAAGAACACAGTATGATAACAGAAAGACAGTTTGGTTTCAGAAAAGGAAAACCATGTGTTACTAATCTGTTGAGCTACTATGACAGAGTAACAAACACAATACAGGAAAGGGAAGGATGGGTGGACAGTATCTATTTAGATTTCAAGAAAGCTTTTGACACAGTACCACACCAAAGACTTCAACGGAAACTGTACCATCAAGGAGGAATTCGAGGCAAACTGTTTTGTTGGATGCAAGACTTTCTCATAAAAAGAGAAATGAGGACAGTACTAAGAGGAAACTACTCATCATGGAAAGAAGTGACTAGTGGAGTACCACAGGGTTCAGTGCTGGCACCAATCATGTTTTTAGTGTACATAAATGATATAAACAGTAACACTGGAAATGAGAGCCATCTGAATATGTTTGCAGATGATGCAAAAATACAAAGGAGAATTACTAACACAGACTCTTGTAAAGAGCTACAAGAAGAATTAAATAAATTTCATGAATGGAGTAATACATGGCAAATGGAATTCAATGTGGACAAGTGTCATATAATCAAGTTTGGTAAAAGTGGAAAAAGACCTGACTGGGATTATACGTTAGGAAATAAAACCCTACACACATCGGAAAGAGAGAAGGACCTAGGTGTGATTATCAAGAACAGACTATCTCCGGCTGACCACATCAGTGAGAAGGTACGGAACATGTATACACTGCTTGCAAATATGAGAATAGCATTCACATACATAAATGAAGACATGCTAAGAAGGATAATAACATCATTCATGAGACCAACCCTGGAGTATGCATCAGTAGTCTGGAGTCCTCATCTCAAAAAAACACATAGACAAGATTGAAAAAGTTCAAAGGGCCGCTACAAGATGGATACCAAGCTTAAGGGATCTAAGCTACGAAGAAAGACTAAATAAACTGAATTTACCAACACTACAGGAGAGAAGGAAAAGAGGTGACATGATAATGCTATATAAGTGCATATCAAGGAAGGAGAAAATAGACATAAATGATTACTTAACATATGGGGAAGCATCAGCGAGAGGACACTGCAAAAAACTGCATAAGAAGAGAGGTGATAAAGACGTAAGGAAATTCAGTTTCCCAAACAGAGCAATTGATCGATGGAATGCACTACCGAATGAAATAGTGTGTGCCAAAACAATTCACAAATTTAAGGATATGTACGATTAATATGGTTTAAGACACGGGACAGTACGAGCTGGACTCATTCCTGTAAAGATACAATTAGGTAAGAACACACACACACACACACACACACACACACACACACACACACACACACACACACAGTACAGGGAACCTCTACAAATGGTAAGAAGCAGACAAGAAACATTCAGATATTATGGATCTACAGTAAGAAGTGTGAACGTCGGGGGTAGGGTTGCGAGAGGCAGACTGAAAAAGACCTGAGACGAGGTCATAGAGTGTGACCTCAGGGATAAGGGACTGAATAGGGAGGCTGCCAGAGATCAAGCAGCGTGGAGAGCCATCATGTGACTAAGGCCGACGCATGCAAGCTTATTGGAGCTTTTATAAAAGATACGATACGATCACAGTACAAAGCAACTGATTAAGCAGCCAATAACTTAGTGTAGAATCCGAATGCAGTATAGATATCGCTGGGAAATAAGCCAGGAAAGATGTGATAAACTGCAGATTAGCTGGAAAGAATGAAAAACACAATCCACTGAGTGTCCACATATAGAGCCACATGGAAATTTATATTAGACCACCGCCATTAAGAAATAAAAGGACCTTTGAACATGAGGCAACGTAAGAACAAGAGAGAGAGAGAAAAAGAAACGAAAGGATAATGGACGGTATAAAGATTCGTCAAAGTTACATAAGGCTCCCCTTTATTTTGTGGGAATTTTCTTTATTGCAAGCCCCGCCCCCAATGCGGCGTCTACCAGTCTGCCTCAACCCATTTAAAACCCCCATGCCCAGTCAGCGACCCTCAGTGTCGCTCTTGGTGTGGTGGAGTGTATATCTGCTTCGGTTAGGCCATGGCGCCGGGCCGTCTACTTATTCATCCGCACCTCGCTGCCGCACCACTGACACCAGCCATCACCGCCTCAGTTACCAAATGTTAGACGGGGAGTGTGTACGTGTGCCGCCCAGCTCCGCGGCGCCTGTCTGGTTACACACACACGGTATCAATGCACACCAGTCTCGCGTCATGGCAAGGGCATGTTCGTGTTTCGCTGAGGGTTCACTTAAGCACCAATAGTTTATTTATTACTGACCCTTTTATTAATCAACTACTTAGTTCACACCCTGCAATTCACTTAAGACTCTAAACCACCCCTACACCCATTATCAAGATCACGGCAGCCACGTAATAACCCGCCATCCTCATATCCAGCATCCTGCCTCAGACCCTAACCCCCCATACTCCCCTTCCTCCACCCCTCCCCTTTCCTTATCCCCCTACCCAAGCCCCCCAGGGCTACAACACCTTACCCTAACACCCGTATCCTACCATCCTACCCAGGCTTCAGGAGCCGGAAAAATCAGATGAACCTGAGAGGCAGCCAATAAGCTAATGCTTGGCAGAGAAAGCCGTAGCTATTCACTCCTCCCGTCCTTAAGTAACAACACAGTGCACGTGCGACACCCCCCCCCCCTTCCCAACACCAAACACACGCACGTTGGGTTAAGCCCCGACACTCTTTCTCTTAGTCTAAATTCTTCCTCTCCTACTTATTAAAAACACACACACACACACACACACACACACAAATGCACTTTACACAATGCAACCAGGACCTGAGCTCTCAGTAAGGCCGGGAGACTAAACTCAGGCCTAGTTCCTGCCACCACGTGTCGTCGCCCTGGTTGCATAACACTCATCACATATACACAATCATTCTTTACCTTCCTTCCTTTCCCCCCCTTTTCTATACGTCATTATTATTATTATTATTATGTGGGCCTGACGCTGTGCGGTGAATGCAAGTCCCGCTCTCACTGGTAGGTCTTCCCATGCTTGACTTCCAAGTCCACTGATGATCACGGTCAGTAGGACCTGTAAAAAGGGTCAACTTTTATTTTAGGTATTCTATAGGCCTATCCATAATATTAGGTAAGTCTGTTACCTGTCCCGTAGATCTTAAACTATAGGTTTTTCTTCCTCCTTCGGCATCATCAATCGAATCAGCCACCGCACCTTCTTCTTGCTCTTCGTGCAAGCTCTGCACGCTTTGAGTACTTTCCTCTGTTTCCTGCAATTGTGAGGCGTTTCCTTCGTCCGCTCTTTCTATGTCTAAAATATCTCTCAGTTCATATTTTTGCACTTCCTCTGGTGGGAGAGGATCCTCATGGAGGGGATATGCTCTCCGCACATTACCATTCGTTGTCTCGTCTAAATTATCTTCGTGGGCAAGCCTGACTCTGTCTGTGTGGACTTTCATGACTCTCCCCGTGTTTATGTCAACCAGTTTTACTATCACATCACTAATTTTCCCTTTCACTCTAAAAGGTCCATCATATAGAGGTTGAAGTTTCTTAGGCTCTCCTGGCTTGGGAATCTTTCGTACATAAACCCTATCTCCTGTACGAATCTCTTTTACTTTTGCTCTCGATGTCTGTTGATTCTCCATGGCCTCTTGACTTTCCTCAATGTACCTTAAACATCTTTTAAAGGTACGATTAGCCTTAATGGCCATCTCATTTTTATAGTTATCCAGATCACAGCATATCGGTTCCTGTTTTACGACATCATACGGGACACCAGGGTCCCTTAGGAACATGAGGTAGAATGGGGATTCCTTTAACACTCTGTGATACGCTGTGTTATATGCCCATGTGGCAAAGCACAGCATTGAATCCCATATTTGTGGATTATCCTCTACTAAACTCCTTAGGTATTTCATTATCGTGGCATTGGTTCTCTCAATCACCCCATTGGCAGACGGGTGATACGCTGTTGTTGTTGTCTTTTACGTCTTTAGCAACTCAGCTATTCCTTTAAGAGTTGCATTAACGAACTCTGTTCCTTGGTCTGTGACCATCCAGCGTGGTGCTCCATGAACACACACGACATTTTTCACGAATGCTCTGGCAACCTCATCAGCAGTCTTCGTGCGAAGCGGGACGGCTATCAAATATCGTGTCATCACATCTATTACTGCCATAAAATATTTATATCCCTCTTCATTTGGATTTATGGGGCCGATCAAGTCCATATGAATTCTCTCAAAAGGTACTCCTACTCTAGGGTATCGCTGCAACGGCGCCGGGGCCTCCTTCGACGGCTTGAAGCGGTTGCAAGTAAGGCACACCTTGCAATAATTCTCAACATCTTTATTCATCCGTGGCCACCAACTAAATCGCTTTAGTCTTTCTAAAGTTACTTTGATTCCCCCATGACCTACGGTCGGTAATTTATGAGCTATCTCTAAAGCATTCTGTTTGCATTCATCAGGAGTTACAACTTGCATTAGGCTCTCATCATAGTCATTTGTAGCGAAGTGATAGAGTAATCCATCCTCAACCATGAACTCACTAGTACTAACTCCTAGTGCTCTATGTGCATCTTTAATTTCTTCTCTAGTCACTTCTACTTCTCCATCTCGTATACATTGAAGATACTGTTCCTTCATTCTTTTATACAGTGGATGCGCATCCTGTCTGGGTCTCACAACCAACTCTCTCCATCTTATTATATCTCTTTCTTTATCTTCATCGATTCTGGATATGTGATAATCCTCTTTCTCGCACTCACTATCATCATCATCATCCTTTGTTCTCTCTCTTATCTTTGGTTTTGTACCCGTAACTGCGAGAACTCTGTCCTCCGACAACACTTGGCCTCAAAGTCTAGATAAGGCATCCGGTACAACATTATCCTTGCCGGGTATATAGGTTATCTTAATGTTATACTCGGCAACCAAAAGTTGCCACCTAGCAATTCTTGCACTAGGGCTGGTTGCGTTCAGCAGCCAGACCAGGGGTCTATGATCCTGCAGCTACTTTGTCTATAACATCTTCATGTCCTGGCTCTACCTCGTTCGCTTGAGTACTCAAAGTCTCAAGACGCACAAAGAATTGGTGAAATTGGTGATTCATGCAGGCATTGTTGCACGTACACAGTGATTCACGCACACATGGATGCACGCACGCATTGATGCATTCAGACATTGATACATGCACACGGCAATGTATGCACACACTGATGCACACAGACGCTGATGCATACACACACTGATGAGTACACACACTGATGCACACACATTTATGAATACTCGTATGGACACATTTATGAAGGCATCCATTAACACACACACACACACACACACACACACAGTACAGGGAACCTCTACAAATGGTAAGAAGCAGACAAGAAACATTCAGATATTATGGATCTACAGTAAGAAGTGTGAACGTCGGGGGTAGGGTTGCGAGAGGCAGACCGAAAAAGACCTGAGACGAGGTCATAGAGTGTGACCTCAGGGATAAGGGACTGAATAGGGAGGCTGCCAGAGATCAAGCAGCGTGGAGAGCCATCATGTGACTAAGGCCGACGCATGCAAGCTTATTGGAGCTTTTATAAAAGATACGATACGATCACAGTACAAAGCAACTGATTAAGCAGGAAATAACTTAGTGTAGAATCCGAATGCAGTATAGATATCGCAGGGAAATAAGCCAGGAAAGATGTGATAAACTGTAGATTAGCTGGAAAGAATGGAAAACACAATCCACTGAGTGTCCACATATAGAGCCACATGGAAATTTATATTAGACCACCGCCATTAAGAAATAAAAGGACCTTTTAACATGAGGCAACGTAAGAACAAGAGAGAGAGAGAGAGAAAATAAAAACGAAACGACAATGGACGGTATAAAGATTCGTCAAAGTTACATAAGGGTCCCCTACATTTTGTGGGAATTTTCTTTATTGCAAGCCCCGCCCCCAATGCGGCGTCTACCTGTCTGCCTCAACCCATTTAAAACCCCCATGCCCAGTCAGCGACCCTCAGTGTCGCTCTTGGTGTGGTGGAGTGTATATCTGCTTCGGTTAGGCCATGGCGCCAGGCCGTCTACCTCTTCATCCGCACCTCAATGCCACACCACTGACACCAGCCATCACCGCCTCAGTTACCAAATGTTAGACGTGGGGTGTATACGTGCGCCGCCCAGCTCCACGGCGCCTGATTGTCTAGTTACCCACATGGTACCTGGTACCAATGCTCACCAGTCTCGCGTCATGGCAAGGGCGGAACATGTTCGTGTTTCGCTGAGGGTTCACTTAAGCACCAATAGTTTATTTATTACTGACCCTTTTATTAATCAACTACTTAGTTCACACCCTGCAATTCACTTAAGACTCTAAACCACCCCTACACCCATTATCAAGATCACGGCAGCCACGTAATAACCCGCCATCCTCATATCCAGCACCCCTGCCTCAAACCCTAACCCCCATACTCCCCTTCCTCCACCCCTCCCCTTTCCTTATCCCCCTACCCAAGCCCCCCAGGGCTACAACACCTTACCCTAACACCCGTATCCTACCATCCTACCCAGGCTCCTGGAGCCGGAAAATCAGATGAACCTGAGAGGCAGCCAATAAGCTAATGCTTGGCAGAGAAAGCCGTAGCTATTCACTCCTCCCGTCCTTAAGTAACAACACAGTGCACGTGCGAGACCCCCCCCCTTCCCAACACCAAACACACGCACGTTGGGTTAAGCCCCGACACTCTTTCTCTTAGTCTAAATTCTTCCTCTCCTACTTTAAAAAAAAACACACACACACATGCAAAAAAAACAATGCACTTTACACAATGCAACCAGGACCAGAGCTCTCAGTAAGGCCGGGAGTTTAAACTAAGGCCTAGTTCCTGCCACCACGTGTCGTCGCCCTGGTTGCATAACACTCATCACATATACACAATCATTCTTTACCTTCCTTCCTTTCCCCCCCTTTTCTATACGTCATTATTATTATTATTATTATTATTATTATTATGTGGGCCTGACGTTGTGCGGTGAATGCAAGTCCCGCTCTCACTGGTAGGTCTTCCCATGCTTGACTTCCAAGTCCACTGATGATCACGGTCAGTAGGACCTGTAAAAAGGGTCAACTTTTATTTTAGGTATTCTATAGGCCTATCCATAATATTAGGTAAGTCTGTTACCTGTCCCGTAGATCTTAAACTATAGGTTTTTCTTCCTCCTTCGGCATCATCAATCGAATCAGCCACCGCACCTTCTTCTTGCTCTTCGTGCAAGCTCTGCACGCTTTGAGTACTTTCCTCTGTTTCCTGCAATTGTGAGGCGTTTCCTTCGTCCGCTCTTTCTACGTCTAAAATATCTCTCAGTTCATATTTTTGCACTTCCTCTGGTGGGAGAGGATCCTCATGGAGGGGATATGCTCTCCGCACATTACCATTCATTGTCTCGTCTAAATTATCTTCGTGGGCAAGCCTGACTCTGTCTGTGTGGACTTTCATGACTCTCCCCGTGTTTATGTCTACCAGTTTTACTATCACATCACTAATTTTCCCTTTCACTCTAAAAGGTCCATCATATAGAGGTTGAAGTTTCTTAGGCTCTCCTGGCTTGGGAATCTTTCGTACATAAACCCTATCTCCTGTACGAATCTCTTTTACTTTTGCTCTCGATGTCTGTTGATTCTCCATGGCCTCTTGACTTTCCTCAATGTACCTTAAACATCTTTTAAAGGTACGATTAGCTTTAATGGCCATCTCATTTTTATAGTTATCCAGATCATAGCAGATCGGTTCCTGTTTTACGACATCATACGGGACACCAGGGTCCCTTAGGAACATGAGGTAGAATGGGGATTCCTTTAACACTCTGTGATACGCTGTGTTATATGCCCATGTGGCAAAGCACAACATTGACTCCCATATTTGTGGATTATCCTCTACTAAACTCCTGTTTGCAAGGCTTTTTACTGCTGATTACATACACCATAAAGGGAGTCATACACGTCCTGTCTGATTATACAATGACAACCCTCTCAAATCAGTCATGGTCGTCTCATAGCCTTCATCAGCCTCTGAACCACGTAGTCTCGTCTGCTTATACTTTATCACTCCTCACAGTCCTCATCAGCCTCCGAACCACCTATCCAAGCCGTATATTACTCTTACCGTGTTCTTTTTATCGTTCTTCTTTTTTTCACTTTTTCTGGCCCCATTCTGCCTTTCTGCTTTTTGTTTCAGTCTCTGCTCTCTTTATCTCATTCTCTGTTCTTTTTGCTTTTATTCGCTGCTCTTTTTCTTTTCATCCATCCATCATCATCCAATCCTACTTTGCCCCATGAGGAGCGTAGGAGCTCTGGGCTAGGCAGTTGGTCCTGACATTTAAGATGAGAGTGACCAACCTCACTCATCCCTGAGTGGCATTATGTGAGCAATAGACCCGAACCATCCCTTGGATATAAACCTTCACCAGCTCAATCCGACTGGAGCACAATAATTACCCATTAAACCACCAGGCGCCAAATTTTGGTTATATGGTTACCACCCAGCATAGTAAATGGTTTCCTTGTGTACAGGAAACCATTTGGGTTGTCACTCAGTGTAGAGTCACCCACAGGCAGAAGGACGAGGAAAGAATGAAGGAATGAAAGACAGAAGACGGAGTGTAAAGTCACCCGTAGGCAGAAAGACGAGGAAAGACTGAAAGAAAGAAAGACAGAAGATTATCGAGGAATATTATACTGACGGGGAAGAGAGAGGGGAGGAAAGTTAACTAAATAAAATTCTTCATGTTTCCCGTGAAACATGAGTTTTCATTTATTTATAATTATCCTCCAAGAGGGAATCTAAAAAATACAAGTTGAAAGATGAGTTTATTATTATCATTATTATTATTATTGATATTATTATTGTTATTAAAGTGAATGCAGTAAGTGGAGCATGAAGTGTGCGAGCATTATAAGCTGGAGACAGCCCTTACCCACCTGAGGCAGCGAAAGGGAAGACACGAGGAGAGGGTGTGGCAAGAGAAAGATAAAACGAGAGAGAGAGAAAGCACAAATTTATATCTCTGCTTTTATCTGAACCTTCAATTTGTGCTATACGTAACAGATATCTAATGCATATAAATTTTTAGTAATGATACAGTACTTTATTGCTGATTCTGATTGCTATCGTCCTTACACCTGCTCTCTTTTACACACAAGACTCCTACAACCCACTCTCAGCTGAATAAAACCTTCTGACCTCAGCAATATAAGGAAGGGAGAATATTCCAATAATAACATTGTAAATTATGCCAGTACGATCACTCTCTGTTTCCTATGCTTTACTCTCAGGTGGATCAAAGCGTCTAGGATTAGCTGGGATGGAACACTTGAGTAATCCCTGTCATGAGAGGGTCACCATACCATCTTTTGGCTATAAGAGTAGCTAAGCAAAGATTCTAAGCTTGGTAGGACTCGCTGCTTGCCTCTGTCAGTCAGTGGCCGCCGGACGACGAGAGGGAGAGGGAACGTCGGCGCTTTCTTGTGGGTACGTGTTGGAATTTGCTGTTATTAACCATTCAGAGGGTTAAACTGGGACACAAAGATATATTAGTGGCAGCCAGGGAGTGTTATAAGCTAAAGACATGTAAAAAATATGGGTAACAAGTGTATTTGTCGGTGAGACGAAGAAGGTATCAGTGAGTAAAGGAGATGGGAAGGTAAGGGTGCGTTGACTCAATCTCCTGAGGTAAGCGTTGGATTTTGCTGTTTTTAGTCATTAAGGTAATTACATTAGGACACAAGGATGTCTTGCTGACAGCCAGGATGTATCATAGGCCAAAGACAAGTAAAAAATAAAGGTAATACACGTCAGTTTGATGAGACAAGGGGGCAGTGTGTGAGGGAAGGGAGCCGAGCAGCATCTCAGTTCTGGCGTCTCAGCACCAGTGAAATAAGTGAGTATCGTCCTGTGGATTCTCGTGCCGATCAGACTGGTGGACATGGTTTGTTTCCCCCTTGTCTCTGTCCACGCAGCAGTACAGATCAGAACCTGAATATAAAGTGACTACTGAGGCTTGTATTTTAGGGTGAGAACGTGCTGGCAAAAATAACCTTAGTTCTGTAGTCATAAATCTGCTGTAAGTGCATTCACGTACACATGCATCTGCTCAAAAAACACACACAAACACAACACACACATACACAGACGCACACCCACGTGCACACATGTACACACCTGCACACACACATATATACATGCATGCATACATACATACATACATACAGGGAATGCACGAAGGCGCACTTAATTTACCTATATTTACAAAGTTTATGCTCCTGGAAGGAAGCAAGCACATGGTAGTACATATATATTGATGCACCCACATATGTTTCAATACACACATACTGATTCATTAAGCCATTGTTGCACGTACACAGTGATGCACGCACACACGCTGGCACAAATACACCGATGCACACACATGGATGCACGCACGCATTGATGCATTAAGACACTGATACACGCACACGGCAATGTATGCACACACTGATACACACAGACGCTGATGCATACACACACTGATGCACACACTGATGAGTACACACACTGATGCACACACATTTATGAATACTCATATGGACACACACACACACACACACACACACACACACACACACACACACACACACACACGCATATATATGCACATTTACTGATATGCATACCCAAACCTTCATTCAAACAGGTTCACTATGAGCTCTACAATGCATCCACACGCAGTGTCCCTGCCGGACACACACACAGGGTCACCTGGTACACATAGAC
>NW_027645344.1:0-24990 GCF_032717465.1 Coenobita brevimanus | reverse complement strand
AACACCACACACACACACACACACACACACACACACACACACACACACACACACACACACACACACACACACACACACACACAGCAACCACATCAAACCAATCACCCCCACACACCACACACAACACACACACACACACACACACACACACACACACACACACACACACACACACACACACACACACACAGTACTCTCTAGTGGAACTTGCTGGTGAGGAAATGTGTGTATGTAACTGTGATGGTATCGGGAGGTTGCCATGGTAACACACAGGCACCTCACACCACACACACAAAACACACACACACACACACACACACACACACACACACACACACACACACACACACACAATTTATTTTTGGGTAGGGCTGGTAGACCTGTATGATCATGAGAGTTAATAGAGACAGCATTAACACTCTTATAGTAGTATGACTCACTCTCAGCTGAATGTCATCGCCCAACAGTACCTGGAATAAAATACTAGAGTTGCCCCTACCATGAGAGGGCCCGGGAACCATCTAGTGGTTGTAAAAGTAGCTGGACATGTTTCTCGTCTTGGTGGGCGTCGCTACTTGGCTACTTTTGCTAGTGGCCGTATGACAGTGGAAGGACGAGGGTGTGTGTGTGTTGCTGCTGCATCATTCCCCTGAGGTAAGTGTTGGCTATTTGCTGTTTTTAGCCATTAAGGTGACTACATTAGGACACAAGGATATCTCACTGACAGCCAGGAAGTATCATGGCCCAAAGAAATAATACCTATAAGGCTACTAGACGTAATTCTGATGAGACAAGGGGGATGTTAGTGTGAGGGAGATGAGGAGGCCTTGTAGTCCAGTGCTGCCGTTTTGTGGAAAATCGTCTGCTAATGTGGAAAAACAAATGAACGACGAGCATGGATGTGGGCAGGCGGACGTCATTCCACACTCGTGTGGAATTTTTTTCCACACTAATTGTTCACGTTATTTTGTAGGAATACGAGGAATTTTGTCATGATTAAACCAACGAATATGTAGCGTTTGTCTATAATACTGTCATTTAAAACAAGGGAGAATACGTCGTTGAACAGTCTACCTCTACGCACCCGGCTATATAATTAAAAAAATATATATATTATTTACAAGACTCGTGCCAACCATTAGCAGTGCACACTTACTTTGTAATATTAAAGAAATACCGAAACAATGTTGTAAATCGTGTACTCTTGATATACTAGAAAACTTGGATGTGGATAAACTTACTTGTCTCCTGTCTTGTTATTAATCAACATTTGCTGACTTATTAACTCTCTTAATCATTTAACGTCCTTACACTTGAATCATAATAGGTCTGACATCATTAATAATATTATACCCTCTCTTCCAGTATTCACAGTATACCAAATTTTATGGTAGTTATACCAACAATACATCCTCTGTCATCCTGGTTACTAAACGAAACCGTGTGCAATAATGACGTCACAACCAGTGTGCAATTCACGGCAACTCTGCCTTGTACTGCCTCAATCTTGGTGTCTCAGCACCAGTGAAATAGCAGTGTGAGTGTCGTCCTGTTGATTCTCGTGCCGATCAGACTGGTGGACTAGGTTTGCCTGCTCCCTTGTCCCTGTCCACCCAACAGTACAGTTTGGGACCTGAATGTAAACTGATAAGTGCGATTCATATTTCAGAGGGACAATGTGATGGAAAAAAAATATTGTATGTAAGTTATTTTGTCCTGAAGCGCATGCACACACACACACACACACACACACACACACACACACACACACACACACACACACACACACACACACACACACACACACACACACACACACAGTACTCTCTAATGGAACTTGCTGGTGGGGAAATGTGTGTATGTAACTGTGATGGTGTCGGGAGGTTACCATGGTAACACACAGGCACCTCGCACCACACACACACACACACACACACACACACACACACACACACACACACACACACGTACGCGTATATTGTGGTGGTGTTCCTTCATTTTACCAAGGCCGAGATAGTCGTTTTTTTGCAGCTTATTTCCGGTAGTTCAGTGAAAGAATTAAACTTACAGCTCTACATCATTTCCATACCACTTCTTCGTGACTAGCACCATTCTAGTGTTAACCCCTTGTCACAACGCAAAATTTAAGAAAGAGATTGCAATTTTACGCCAAGTTAGAGTGAACAGGGTATAGTAGTGATGCTGCAACACACTTATATTTGTCCTCCTGTTTACAGGTCAGTCCACACGCAGTCCTTAGGTCACGTCTTCCATAGAGCAGGTAACACATGGACAGCCAGCGTAACTAAATGGCAGACCAGAGACGGAGTGAGAGGATGAGGCACACAGAGAACAAGATAGAGATGATACTCGCAGATCCACCGAGCAGGGACGGAACGAGTTAACAACCAAAGGATCGGAGTGGAGACAGGTGAGAGGGGTCCTTATCCTGCAGTGGTGTGTCACAGGCTGATGATGATAATGATGATGATGAAGACGGATGTTGCTGCTGATGATGTTGATGCTGCTGCTGATGATGATGTTGATGCAAACTCTAGAATATGGTTATATGATAGTGATGTATTTGATGATAATGGTGATGATATTGATATAACTTCTGTACTACATTTTTTACAGTGTTGGGATGGTGATGACATGCTGCTGCTGCTGACGATGATGATGATGATGATGATGATGACGACGAAGAAGATGATGATGGTGATGATTACGACAACGAAGACGACGACGACGATGACAACGACGACGATGATGATGACGACGATCTTCAAGTCATTGGCTGAGTCACCTCTCCCATTCCTTTCTGTTTAACTTCGTGTTTTGGTGACTGGGCATGTGTGTGTGTGTGTGTGTGTGTGTGTGTGTGTGTGTGTGTGTGTGTGTGTGTGTGTGTGTGTGTGTGCGCTTGCTTCTGTTCGTGTATGTATATCTTGGTTGATGATACCATAGTTATTCAAATGGCAGAATTATTTCCACACATTCATAGTTTTATTTCAAGTGTAAATATTAGGCCAAGAATATAGGACCTTTTACCTATACAATTACGAGACACTTACGCAATATTCTGAAAAGCTTATTACATCCCATAAATCACAGCACAGGGTTCCATAATGCACTGATCACCGTCTCTTTATGTATCGTTAGGAAGTGGATGAATATGAGTGAAGTAATACATATATTTTGGTCTTTATTTAAAGGTAAGAATTAACCTCACATATTCTTTTTTATTTTAAGGATACAACACATGATTTTCTACATTTTATCACAGTAGCTCTAGGACCGGCCCTGACCGTCTGCTTCTCACTAACCATTTTCGGATGAGAGGTGTTGTACTCATATAGGCTTTAGAGATTATAGTGAAGCCAAGTTACGTTCTACCAGCCCCACACATTAAGTCACACACCATCACCCTCTCACACCACACCATACCATACCACCCTCCCACACCGTATCACACCACACCATACCATACCACCCTCCCACATCGTATCACACCACACCATACAAGTCTCTCACTCTACACGACACGAAATCACACTCCCACACCACACAAAATCACCCTCCCACACCGCACCACCAAAAATCCTCCTCCCCTACCACAGAACACCAAACAATACCGCCCTCCCACACCACACCACACCACAAAAAATCCTCCTCCCCCACCACACCAAACATAACCACCCTCCCACACCACACCACACCACACAAAACCACCCTCCCACACCACACCAAACTACAAAATCCTCCTCCTACACCACACCACACCACACTACAGAAAATCACCCTCACACACCACACCACACACAACCACCCTCACACACCACACCACACCACACCACACAATCCCCCCACACCACACCACACAATCCCCCACCACCACACGACACCATACCACACCAAGGAGATTAACCTAAGGGGCCTGAAGCTCCCGCATCTAGTAATTCTGATATTGTTTTCAGGTAACTCCACACACACACCTCAGGTCACGTCTTTCACAGAAGAGATAACAGAAGGACAGCGAGCGTAACTGAATGGCAAGCCAGAGATGGAGTGAGAAGAAGAGGTGCACAGAGAACAAGATGGAGAGATCATATGATGCAGATCTACCGAGCAAGGACGGAACAAGTTAACAATCAATGGATCAGAGTGGAGAAAGGTGAGAGGGTCCTTATCATGCAGTGGTGTGTCACAGGCTGATGGTGATGATATTGATGGTGATAATGATGTTGATGCTGATGGTGGTGATGCTTTAACATCTCAACGTATGAGGTTACAGAATGCACAGTGAGGCTGCATAGCCAGGAAATGGAAGAATATGAGTGCATTTAAGTATTTATGTAATGTGATGAATAAGGATGGAAGATTAGAGGATGAAGTGACTGAAATGATACGTCAGGGAAGGAGGGTTGCTTGTTCTCTAAAAAGCAGTGATTAGGAAGAGGGAACTGAGGATGAAAGTATGAAAAAAAAGGGCACTGCATGCTGTGATTCCCACTTTAAAGTATGGAAGTGAAGCTTGGATCTTGCTGGAAGGACACAAGTCAAGAGTGAGAGCGGTGGAAATGAGCTACTTGAGAGGAGCATGTGGAGTCTCATAGAGAGACAGACAGACAAATGGGCAGATGAAGGAGCGTTGTGATGCTGATGTGGATGAGACTGAAAGCGTTAAGAGAAACACTTCGAGGTGGTTTGGCCATGTGGAGAGGATGGCGAATAAGAAAATGACTAGAAGAGTGCACATGAGTTAGCTGGAAGGATAGAGGGGGATGGGGAGACCGACGATGAGATGGAGGGAAAGAGTAGAAACATATGAGTGCGATACTTGAGCTAAATGGTAGAGGACAGTACATCATGAAGGCGATTTGCTTGTGGTCACCCCTTACGGGATTAAGGCGTCTGGCTATAGATAAACAGATATAGATAAATAGATAGATAGGTAGGTGATAATGATAATATGATATTGATGATGATGATGATGATGATGATGAGAATGGTAATGATAATGAGAATGACGGTGTATATAATGATGATGATGATAATGACGACGACAGCTATGATGATGATGAGGAGGAGGATATTGATGATGATTTTTGTCGGCAGGTGGAAGGACGAAACAGCAGGAACTCTACCATCGGTCCAAGCATCCACGATTCCACATCCATCCATCCATCCGTCCGTCCATCCGTCCATCCATCCATCTTGCTTGATGTTAAAAGCTAAGTCTATTTAACCTAAGTAGTACCAATTGCTTCTTCATAAGCTTTCCAGCTGTCTGAACAGATCTGCAGTAGCTTTTAACTTCTAGAATAACTCGGTTCTGGTGCTCAGTTTGGTACTTTTATTTTCATTTTATCAGCACTGGCGCGGTAAATTTTGAGAAAAATCCCTCAAGTAACTCCTGTTATTTTTTTACTAGGTTTCTAATGATGTCCATAGATCCGTTGTGGCTTTAATAGTTTCCTAGACAACACAGTCTTGGCGCTGTTCTCTGCCACCCTATTATACCATGTCATATAGTGTTCTCGATCGCTTGCTTTCTACGCTCGCTCGCTTGAACAATAAATCACTGAAGAAAAGGTGGTATAAAGCCCCCTAAGCCGCCACAGTATTATAACCCTCGGTATGCAGTCCGTTCCCTGCGGCCTTGTAACTTTGTGTACCCGAAGCGCTTACAAAATAACTTGAAATAATTTTCCTATCGTAACTATACTCGTTTCACTTTAAGTTGGCCTGAGTTGTTTTTGTTGTTCTTATTACATCTTAGGCTCCTCTGGATGTGAACCCAGTGTTATGTTGAAGGATTGTCTGTGTTGTGGTGGTGTGGTGCAGGAAGTGAGTGGGTGTGCTGTGGTGTGGGGGTGCCACTTTGCAGTATGATCACAGGGGATTGTATGTGTGTTATATTTTGTGTTAGTATTGTAGCAGGGAAGGTTGGTGTACTCGTATCTCTGGGTTCGGTAGTGTCTGAAGGGTGTATGTCTGGTGGTGGCACATGAAGGATGCTGTTTGGTAGAAAGTTTTGGCTGGCTGGGGTGTCTGTGTGTTTATGTATGTGTTTGGTATAGAAAGTTTTGGCTGGCCGGGGTGTCTGTGTGTTTATGTATGTGTTTGGTATATAAAGTTTTGGCTGGCTGGGGTGTTTGTGTGTTTATGTATGTGTTTGGTATAGAAAGTTTTGGCTGGCTGGGGTGTCTGTGTGTTTATGTATGTGTTTGGCAGAAAGTTTTGGCTGGCTGGGGTGTTTGTGAGTTTGTGAATGTGTCTGGGAAGTGTAGAGTCGGGTGGAGGAGGGGATATGTTGCAAAGATACTCTGTGTAGTGTTGGGCGGTTGTTCGATTTTGTTTGTGGAGAGGATGACGCAACATAAGGTTACAAAGGTGGGACGGATCTTGAGCTGAAGTGATGAACTGTGTGCCTCTCATATTCACTTGGTCTCTGACTGAAATTAGTTATGTTTCTTGGTGTAGGCTGTCAGTACTTGTGGTCTTAGTGTCTTCTGCTATCAAGGTATTGTTTTCTGTTCTTTAAAGCTCCTTCGTGTTTGTGTTGGATATGATTACGGCTCAGCTTGTGCGGCAGTAATTCACGGTTGTTTTAATGTATTACTTATAAGTGGAGGATGGAGTTGGGATGTATATGAGAGAGGGTGTGAATTAGGGGGCGTGATGCATAATGACGGGGGACAGGGTGGCATAGAGGCGACTTGTTTGTGGCCACCTCTTACGGGATTAAGTCGTCTGGCTATAGATAGATGGATAGACAGATAGCTTATAGTTTCCATACGGTTTGCCGAGTAGTAGCGATAGTTATCACTAGAATATGATGGTAGTCACGAATGAGTGCCGTGGAAAGGATGTTGGGCTGTAGTATTGGCTGTTTCTGCTACTGATCTGCCTGACATTCTGGTATGCTTTAAATGAAACTCTGTGCCAAGTTAAAGTGAAAGGCGTGTATGTTTGTGTAGGAGGAACGAGAGACAAGGAGGTATTCTGTGGCCTGTTTTCTTTGTGCTTCCTACAAGACACAGTAATAGTTATGACGGGGCATTGGTGGCAAGTTTGTGGGTCAGCACACACTTACGGCCTCTCATTATACAAGGTGGTCCATATATTACGCCACCCAGTTCTTGTGTGTTGCGGGCACGGCTCAGTGAACATTACCAGTGTCTACCCTGCATCATTATCTACTTCCCACAACCCTCTTCAGGCTTAGCTTTATAATATAGGCTTTAATTTAGGTCCATTGATTGCATGGTGGAGAATTCCCATAACCTTTTTTATGCTTAGCTGTATATCATTGTATTGTATAATCTTTTATGTCCACTGATCACACGGCTGAGCAGTAATTTGGTGAAGCGATCAGAATGTCTTAGCTCATCACAAAAGCCGTCCCCACAACACACAAGACTGCAGAGCGCAATATACTTATCACCTATATTAAGTCAAAGCCACAGTTAAAAAGGTAATGAAACAAGACAGAAAATTTAAGTTTTCATTATTAATACTTCAGTACAAAATACATTAACAGAGACAGCAATATAAGTTATGCATTCAAAAGTAGCATTTGTCCACAGAACATCCTGGACTTGCAAGGCAGATCACACCATCACCACCAGGCTTCTCTCGGCAGGTCAGGGCAGATCACCAGCAGCAGCAGCAAGTAATCTCACGGCTGGGAAGACACGACACCCTGCCGCCACCGCCGCCACCACCACCACCACACCACCAGGCATCTCAGAGTAGGGGAAGACACCACACCACCGTCAGGCTTCTCACGGCAGGGCAGACCAAACTTCAGCAGGGTATGACCAGTGTGGCAAGGAAGCAGCAACAAGGCAGCAGACTCCAGCACGACCTGTGGACCAGATGTGTATTAGTTCAAATCAGTGTTAGCTTTAGTTATTTAATCTTCTATCTATCTCTATCTATTGCCAGACGCCTCAATCCCGTTTGGGGTGGCCACAAACAAATCGCCTCCAAGTCGCCCTGTCCCCCGCCATTTCACTGCCCTGCTCCCAACTCACACCCCCTCTCTAATATACCTCTCCACCCCATCCCTCAATCTCATCCTCGGCCTCCCCTCCCTCTTCCCCCTCCACCTCACTCACATACATTCTCTTCGTCAGTCTTTCACCCTCCATCCTCTCCACATGGCCAAACCACCTCAGTGTGTTCTCCTAACGCTTCCTATCACATCCACATCCACACCACAACGCTCCTTTATATCCTCATTCGTCAGCCTGTCTCTCCATGTGACTCCACAGGCTCCTCTTAAATAACTCATTTCCACTGCTCTCACTCTTGACTTGTGTCCTTCCAACAACGTCCAAGCTTCACTTGCATACGTTAGAGTTGGTATCACAATACTGTCATGTAGTAACTTTTTCACTTCCATGCTCACTTCCCTGTTTCTTATCACTGCTTTCAAAGAACCAGCAACCTTTCTTCCCTGCTGTACCCTTTCAAGCACTTCACCCTCCAAACCTCCATCCTTACTCATCACACTACCCAAGTACTTAAACGTACTCACATTTTCCAATTCCTCACCATCCAAATTTCGCTGTACATTCACTGACTTCACCTCTGAGTCTCAAAGACCATCACTTTACTCTTCCCTACATTCACCTTTAGATTCCGTTTCTTACACACTCTCCCAAACTCATCCACCAAGCCTTGCAGCTCTCCTTCGTCTTCACTCAACAACACAGTATCATTTGCAAACAACAGTACAGGGAGTTTCCAAACACTACCCTCTCTCACCAGGGCCACTCCAACATCCACTACCCTACCTTGTACCTCTTTTATTACCCCATCCATGTACAGATTGAACAACCATGGAGACATGACACATCCCTGTTTCAACCCAACCTTCAAAGCGTGGACTCATTAGACTGCTCAGATTCTGTTGGGAATGGCACACAGTTAGGGAATTATATCACCAATATTTTATCCAAATTTCCCATACAGGGTGTTGCATGAAATGTTTGACAAACTTCAGAAAGCTGTTCTTGGGGCAATTTTGAGTTAAGAATTGCTGCATCAACCTGGGCTAATTTCTCGTCTATTATGCTCAGGTTCTGTAGGGAATGGCAGCAGATTAGAGACTGGTATCGCAAAATTTTATCCCCTGCCACCACCACCAGGCCGTTTGTTTTTAAATCCCCTTGTAAAACTGTAGAGATATATCGGCAGGACAGTAAATAGTGATCCTACTCTGGTACTCTGTATGGAATTTCAGAGAGAGAGATGATGATGCCACTGATTCATGGGGTTATCTTTAATTTAACAAGAAACACTTTACTTACCTCTCTATTCAGTTTGCACGAAAATTAATGTTTAAAAGACTGATAATATATTCACGAAATTTTCTTCTTAAAATTTAATAAGTAAATGTTTAATTTGAAGTGTGACGTCACTGGTGCATTATGGGAGCAACGTTGAGAGATGCTGGAGATGAGTGAAGATTTTATTCTTTACGGTGTTAGTCTACTTCTTATTATGGTAATTCTTATGCCCATGTGTTTATCAGTGTTTGCTGTCATTATCGAGAGGTGTAGTCGGCTGATGTAAGTTGTAATTATTAGCTATAAGGATGATATACGGCGGTGTGTATCTCCAGGTGACCAAGATGTCCCTTTAAACTCGAGTAAGCAGTGCTACTTAAATCCCCCGATATTCACACCATCTGTTTAGGTTTTAAGGTCGAATGTGATCCTGTACATGGGCAGGCATAGTAGGTTAATTGGCTGGAAAAAATGAGGGGATGTGTGTAAAAACTGTAATGGGTAGTTTGTTTACATCGGGGATATAAACTCCGCGAGTCCCTTTAACTCTTGCAATCCCTGTGATGCCCTTTTCAGTTTATTCATAGTGCCAGAAGGCAATTTTATTCAACTTATGCAAAGTCTCTGCTATTGCAGGAGTTCAGTGAGGCTGTGCCTAACCCCTACACTTCCAGAAGTCTATACAAAGCTAAATATAATCATGAGATGGCATGAAAAAAAAAAAAAAAAAAATCCCTGCTCTGTGAGTTAAACTAGTGAAGACTGAAGGTATTAACATGTGTAGGAGAGACACTGGATAAAGCCTGATTGGAGATATAGTATATTGAACTGGAAGGACTGCATACCTTACATCCTTCATTAGCCATTGCTGCTACCTTTAAATAAGAATTATCATACTGAAGGTAATTACTAGCAGCCTTCATTAACATATTACTGTACTGTAATTAGGAGAGAGGTTTCATAAGTGGATTGGAAGTCAGGAGACAGCAGGAATATACCATTACTGTTGAGGGGGATGAATTTGTGTGTAGGCTATGATATAGGAAGCATATCTCAGAATATGGATGTACAAGGTTAATCATATCTTGTATAGTACTTACACTTTCAGATTTGATAGCTTTTCCTTTTGTAATCTTTACTGAATGATGCAATCAGTTCATGATTACACATTATATAATCTCAGACTTCATCTGTGTCATTGTAGTTGGCTCACCTTGACAAATTTTAGTCCTTCTGCTGCTTAGTTCCTGTATCTAAGTGGCAGAATAAGACAGTATTATGGTTTTGCATCCTCCCCATAGATCTTCATTGTGATTTGCATGATAATCTAGTCTTTATCTCTAGAAACAGCTCAGCATTCAAGGTGGAGAGATGCCAGGTTTTTGTCAGTTTAGGGTGGACATGTAGTCTATATGGTTTGTCTTTATTGTTTTATGTATTCATTATTATTATTATTTTTTACTGTGGATCAAATTTAGCGATTCATCTCTTCCGTTTATAAATCGGTACAACAGATAGGCTTTCATTCTCAGAGTATGACCACTGAGTACTGTACTGTCTTCCTGTGCAGTGTATATTTTGTCATTTGTACTCTCATTATAAGTTTCATTAAAGAATTTGTATCATATGTTTAGTTTCTGTGTCACTCAGTGTGTTAAGTTTATGTAATATATGGTTAATCGTTTAAGTCCTGCCGTTGGAAAGCAGACTAAGTTGCAGTTTTTACTTTCTCCCTTTATATAAGTAGCAACTGCTCTATATTCTTTCCATAGCACTTGTTCATGATTAGCATTAAACTGCAGGCTTAGGTATTCCAAGTAGCTCAGGAAATTTCGAGATATCTCCTCCTAAAGCGACATTAATAGGTACATGACAATTTAGTTTAGTCTGTGCATGTTGTTCAATTTCCCATTTTTTGTAACATGTAAAGAAATAAAATACAGTAGAAGTTTTAGTCGGTATTGTTGTGGGGCCGCGGTAGCATGGTCAGCATGGTGCTGGCCTGCTGATCAGGAGGACCCGGGTTCAAGTCCCGGTGTGATAGAGGTTTCTTTAAAATGTGGCTGAGGGAAGTTTGCGTAGCAGGCTTTCCTTAAAACCACAAGGCCCCCATACTTACACTTCAGCTCACACACACACACCAAGACACTTACACACTACTACATACATACACACATCAAGATGTACATACACACATCAAGACACACACAAGACACGTACACAGCCACCTTCACACAGTACACACACCACACACACAAGACACGTACACAGCCACCTTCACACAGTAGACACATACACAAGACACGTACACAGCCTCCTTCACACAGTAGACACACCACACACAGAGTGGGACAGACACCACAGACAGACAGAGTGGGACATATACAAAACACAGGGAGTGAGAGAGGAGGGGGTTTTATTAAAAAGTCCAATTTTGGTATACCTCCTGTGGCAAAATTGATATAGCCCCCCCTTTAATATTTTTTGGATATTTTCATTTAGTGCCCCCCAGGCCCCAGACCCACTCGGCTGAACCAAATTGTCTGGCGTCAATAGGAGGAACATGATATACCAGAGTTATGCCGGTCATGTGGGGGTTAATGGTGACAGTGTAGTAACTGTCAGGCTCCTATGACTCACTCAGCCGAACAAAATCGTCTGTCAGCTGGAATGGAATACTAGAGTTGTCCCAAGCACCAGAGGGTTAAGAATCTTAACCCCCTGAGTCATGCTCGGGACAACTCTAGTACCCCATTTCAGCTGACTCAGACGATTTTATTCGGCTGAGTGAGTCATAGGAGCCTGACAGTGTCAATACCGTCACCATTAACCCCCTCACGACCGACATAACTCTAGCATCATGTTCCAGCTGACGCCAGACAATTTGGTTGAACCAAATTGTCTGGCGTCAGCTGGAACATGATATACCAGAGTTATGCCGGTCATGCGGGGGTTATTGGTGAGTGTAGTAACTGTTAGGCTCCTATGACTCACTCAGCCGAACAAAAACGTCTGTCAGCTGGAATGGAATACTAGAGTTGTCCCAAGCACCAGAGGGTTAAGAATCTTAAGATTCTTAACCCTCTGGTGCTTGGGACAACTCTAGTACCCCATTTCAGCTGACTCAGACGATTTTATTCGACTGAGTGAGTCATAGGAGCCTGACAGTGTCAATACTGTCACCATTAACCCCCTCACGACCGACATAACTCTAGCATCATGTTTCAGCTGACGCCAGACAATTTGGTTCAGCCGAGAGAGGATCCTAGGATCCTGAGAGACACTATAACATCACAAACAAAATACAAAATGCCTTCCCTCCATCTTGAACGTACTATAATTCATTTACATTAAGTAAGCTCGTATTTTCGTATTTTTGCAGCTTATTTCATGTATCTTAGTTAAAAGAAAAAAATACTACGAGCCGGTGAATAAAGGCAACACTTGTAGACGAAGAATATAATTACCAAACAGTTTCGGTGGACACTGCCACCATCTTCAGTGGTCAAGATAGTGAGAGGGAGTGACATACTGACTATAAAAGGGTTCCTTTTTATGCCTGTGTGTGTGTGGAAGGGTGGGGTAAAGGTGAGGTGGGGTGGGGTAGATTGTAAGCGGAGATTAACCCAAGGGGGATTTTGGGGGGACATTACCGGACAGGTCAGATAGAATTACACCTGACCTGTCACACCTGACCTGTCCGGTAATGTCCCCCCCAAAATCCCCCTTGGGTTAATCCCCGCTTACAATCTACCCCACCCCACCACACCGTTACCCCACCCATTAACACACACACAGGCAAAAAAAGGAACCCATGTATAATCAGTATGTCACTCCCTCTCACTATCTTGACCACTGAAGATGGTGGCAGTGTCCACCGAAACTGTTTGGTAATTATATTCTTCGTCTACAAGTGTGGGTTTTATTCACCGTCTTTGATTATCACGCAAGAGTGATTCATCCAGTCAATACTACGAGCTCTGTATCTTTTCATAGCCCTTCTTCGTGACTAGCATCGTATTCTAGTTATCTATAGTTACAACTGAGCATTCAAGTTGGAGGGATCACAACTTTAAGCAATTACAGTAAACAAACAAACAAAAAGCAAGTGTCGTCCTCTTGACCTCTCGTCTTCGCAGGAATGCAGCGGTGGCGCCATCTTGTGCGTGGAATGCGTGAAGTGCAGGCTCTTGAGTGGAAGGAGCACGGAGCCACGGGAGACTTAATAATATTCGCTAGTCAGCCAGTCTAGAAGCCTGGGACATTTGCCTGAAATAATAATAATAATAATAATAGTAATAATAATAATAATAGAAATAACAACAAAACCACTCATATACATAATTCAATATCTTAGTCACTCGATCTGTCCATTCCGCCCCTTCAGTACGAGGACGCATTTCTGTAAGCTATTTTTTCTAACATGGGAGGTTCGATACGTTTGATTAAGCCTATCCATAAGACTCCTAAAGCTGAGTAAATGCCTCTGAAAGTTGCAAAATATAAAATATAAAACGTCTATATGATATAAAAACCTTTGTTCACCTCCGGGATTCGATCTGTGGCGCCTAGACCAAGTGCTGACGTCATGTTTACACTTTGCTACCTTTAGACGATTTCCTGGAGCTTAAAGAAACCCTCTCGGGATGATGGGACAGACACAATAACCCCTTCAGACAGAGAATGACTTAGTTACTTTGTTCTAGGTAACCGGACGATTTTATTCAGCTTAGGAGATCCCCTCGTAGTGAAGGGGTTGATGGTGACTGTATCTAACCCCTCCAGTACGAAATTTCTCTCCAGAGTTGAAGAAAATCGTCTGGAGGAAGAAAGATGAATATGGAAAAAAGTGTTAATGTGGACAATGAGTTAGATAAGACTGGTTTGGTTAAGGTAGGGTAGGGATGGGACGGTTGTGGCAGGGTGGGGTAGCGTTGGGTCGGTTATGGCCGGGTGGGGTAAGGTTGGGTTAGTTTTGGCAGGGCGGCGTAAGATTGGGCCGGTTTTGGCAGGTTGAGGTAGGACTGGGTCGGTTTTGGCAGGATGTGGTAGCAATGGTTCGGTTTTGGCAGGGTGGGGTGGCGTTGGGTCGGTTTTGGGCGGGTGGGGTAGGATTGAGTTTTTTTGGGCAGGGTGGGGTAAGGTTGGGTCGGTTTTGGCAGGGTGTGGTAGGAATGGTTTGGTTTTGGCAGGGTGGGGTAGCGTTGGGTCGGTTTTGGCCGGGTGGGGCAGGATTGAGTCTTTTTTGGCAGGGTGGGGTAGGATTGGGTCGGTTTTGGCAGGGTGGGGTAGGGTTGGATCGGTTTTGGCAGGGTGGGGTAGGGCTGGGTCAGTTTTGTCAAGGTGAGGTAGGATTGTGTCGGTTATGACAGTATAGGATAGGTTTTGGCAGCGTGGGTTAGGATTTGGTCGGTTTTGGCAGAGTGGGGTTTGATTGGGTCGGTTTTGGCAGGGTGGGGTTTGATTGGGTCGGTTTTTGCAGGGTGAGGTAGGATTGGGTCGGTTTGGACAGGGTAGTGTAGGGTACAGAAGAGAGGTGGGTATAACTGCCGTTTAGTTCCGTCATATCCAACGCCTATTTCACTCAGTTATACTACACTGTCTCATCAAATTTGGGGCGATCTTCTCTACGATTTTTGTTCTTCTCCGCTTAGTTCAGTCCTTTAGTTCATTCATGACCCTTGGCTTTCCTTTTTATTTTTTTTTTTATGTGGTGGAGCGCAGGTGCACGAGGCTAGACCACCATTAGTCCAGAATATTAAAGGGTAGGCCACCAAACTACGCCCTGGTAACGTCTACACGTCAAAACATCTGTCCACCTCTGGGACTTGAACCGCGGAGCGCTGGACGCAGAGCTCCCGGTCTGCGGATGTCACTTTTACTCTTTGCTAGCTTCTGACGATATCCTACAGCTTCAGAAAACCCTCTTAGGATGACGGGACAGAATCATTTAATCTTTCAAGCCGAGAACAACTTTTTTACATTGTCCTAGCTGACCGCATGATTTTATTCAGCTTAGGAGATCCCCTGATAGAGATGGGGTTGATGATGGCAGTATTTAACCCTTCCAGTTCGAAATTTCTCTCTACTGTAGAGGTGAAGAAAATCATCCGAAGGTAGAGAGAAGAAAACAGGAAAAGTAATGTAGTGGTGAAAGGGCTGTACAGGGGAGGGTAGGTTAAAGTAGGGTAGAGTTGGGTCGGCAATGGCAGGGTAGGGTAGGGTAGGCTGAGGTAGGCTAGTGTAGGGTTGAGAAGAGTAGGGTAGGGTAAATTGAACTGAATAAGTATATACAATAAAATCTGGCGATACAACAACCAGGGTCATATGCCGCCGGATGACAACGAGAATAAAAGCACTCGAAAAGATGAAATACACACACACACACACACACACACACACACACACACACACACACACACACACACACACACACACACACACACACACACACACAAATAAAATTCATAATTAAAACAAGAAAAACACTAAAACACTAAGAACACTAAAACCACTGTATACTAAATTTTACACGGTAGTGCAGCTGCCTACACCAAGCAAAGGTTTCCCCCTCCACCACAACAAGCATCCTCTCCAAGTACCAACAGAAGACTACAATCCCTCTCCTACCCAGTGCTCAGAGTGGTAACGATGGCACAATTCCCCAACAGTGGACACCATCAGCAAAAGCCGAAGAGTCAGAGGGACGAAGCATTCCACACAGAAAGTAGGGGGAGAGTCCTCCATTAAAAATCAATGAGAGAACCAGGAATGGCCCATTCGGAGCCAGCATAAAGCCGTCTCCCACCTGCATTCAGACCTCGGCAAATGAAGGGGCCCGTTTACCCACAAATATCACACATTTTGTTGGCCCCCACCGCATCCCACCTACTCTGCCAGTGGGAGCAAACAGTGAGTGGTTAGATGAATATCACTGAGCGAGGCAGGGGAGAGGTGAGGATGGGCGAGAGGCAGCAGCCTTTGCCAGAGCGTCAGCATGCTCATTGCCCACAATGGTACAAAACCACAAAGCAGTCCCTAGCAAGCACAGCCATTTTAAAACACTGTAGACAACAAAAGAGGATTGGACGGGAAAACACAAAATGGAGATCGGCAGAGTCGCTAAAAACTGTATAACAAACAGGAGGGAAGCTAAATATCAATTTGACTGCGAGTAAAATAGCAGTAAGTTCTGCGATAAAAGTAGATACGATGAGGGGAAGACTACTACCACGAATGAAATCGGGAAATATAACACCCAAGCCTGTCCCCTCACGGGATTTCAATCCATCAGTACATACGAGAATCGAGACACTGTGAGAGGAAGCATGTTCTAAAAAAATAGCAAAGAGCCGCCTGTGAGGAAAGAAAGGCCCCTCTCTCAGGAAAGTAAACACACGGTTGCACCCCTGAGAGGAGCCAGGGAGCCATCCTTGGTACACGCACAGGACAAACAAGAAAGGTTGGAACAACCACATCCCCCATGGCATCCTTCACCCTGTACCCAAACGGATGTGGATAGCGAGGATACGGCGAGGCAGACACTCCCTCCGGAACAGAGCCAACAAAATCTTCCTGAACTTTAGCAAAGACGGTGACACTAAGGACACTAGTTTGAGGCACTCCCTCCTCTTGAGGATATGAGGGAAACAAGGTGGCACCAATACGGAAAAATTCCATAATCAGTAAAGGCAACCTACCACGCAAACCAAGATGGTGACCTGCAATACCTGGCTTGTGAAACGGTAGGACAACAGCCCCCCGCCAAGAAGCAGGAGTGGACGAATCTCTCCAAATTCTATTTATAAGACTCAGGAGGAAGGACACTGCTTCATCATCCAGGTACCTCAGCACTGCATGGGGAATATTATCGACTCCGGAGAAGTGTCATGACAGGGAAAGGGTAGACCAAAGTTTACAACAAGACAAAGGGATGTTGTAAGTCTCTCCGCTCCCAGAACGGATGTCCAACACCTTAATCTCCTCCACCTCCCTAAGCCTGGCAAAAACCGAAGAACGAGTATCCCTACAGGAGACCTCAGCGGTAGGATAGGGTAGGGAACGCTAGGGCAGGGTAGGCTGGGGTAGGGCAGGGTAGGGCAGAGAAAAGTAGGTTAGGATGGGTTGGTTTAGGCTAAAGTAGGACAGAATAGGAGAGGGGTAGAATGTGCCTAGTCCAGGAACGAAAAATATATCAGTTATCCATGTAACTAGCGTTTTCTATTTCGGTAGATTATTTTCTTGTCTACCTAAAGTATCATGATGTACGAACAATGAGATTAGATATCGAAACTGTAAGATGCGAATTAGTTACAAAGACGGTATTTTGTTTTGGCTAACGTTACATCGATACGTTCAGCTAAGAGCAACTCGGCAGAACTGAACAGTATATGACGTGCTAGATGAACGCTGTGACCGGAAAATAAATATATATGTATATATACTTCAGCATACAGTAAGCGATTTTATGTTAACTGAAGAGAAGCCACCACAGCTAATGGGTTAAGTTTACACACACACACACACACACACACACACACACACACACAAACACACACACACACACACACACACACACACACACACACACACACACACACACACACACACACACATATACACACACACGTCGCGAAAAGTTTCACTGACGAAGTGGGTGGTTACTGTCCCCCTGGAGCAAGGGGACTGGTGTGTGCGTGTGTGGTCACAACCTTGCCCTTAGATCGGACTATATGAGCTCTCAGCTCCCTTCCGGGAGGGTAAAAGCTGACGATCACGACCATCAAGTGATCCTGACCGACCCGGTGAATTACACACACACACACACACACACACACACACACACACACACACACACACACACACCATTACTTGCAACTGGCTGGCCTATCATACAGCCATATCCTATATTCATGAAGTACAACACATCTTGCATTTATGTAGTATGTAAAAAAAAAAAAAAAAAAAAAAAAGATGGTTATATAATACAGAACTGGGAAATATGATGATGATGATGATGATGATGATGATGATGATGATGAGAGGGGAGTAAACAGGGTGAGATGAGGAGAATGAGAGAGATGGATGGACATAACAGTGAATGTATTATGTATATTAACCTGACAAATGCCGAAGTAAGCTGGTAAGGGTGAGGTAATATGGAGCCTGACCCTACCGTGACACCATATAATTATTGATATATCCACCGATAGATCTATCTATCTATCTATAGCCCGACGCCCTAATCCCGCAAAGAGTGGCCGCAGACAAAACGCCTCCAAGTCGCTCTGTCACCCACCATTTGACTACCCTCCCCCCAACTCACCCCCCCCCCATATACCTCTCAACTCCATCCCTCCACCTCATCCTCGGTCTTCTCCTCCCTTTCCCTCCCTCCACTTCGCCTACATACACCCTCTTCATTCTGTCCTTGACCTCCGCGGCAGGCAGACGTGCTTCCCAGAGCGCTTCATCACACAGTAATTTAACAACTGAGTTGAAACTGATCGGATGCACTACAAAACCAACGTCTCCTGAAATGGCTAGTGCCATGGCCATGAACGAGGGAAGGGAGGCCCCCTTGGGTGACATCGAGGAAGAAATAGATATGGATACCGGGTTTACGGAGGTCATCAGTACAAGAGAGAAGAGAAAGAGGATGATACGCGGCAGCGAGAGGGAAGCGAGTGATGAAGAAGAGGACAGAGACAACAAAAAGGTAAAGAATAAGTCGTGTGGGGTAGATGGAGGTGTTACTATACCATGTGATACGGGGAAGGCAGCTGGAGTGCAGCCGACTACACCACGTGGGTCAGGAGCAATGCCTAGCCAGGACCGTGACGAGGCCACCCCAAGGAATAGAGTGAGGCTTCTCTTCCCCACCAACACTGACCTAAATTATCACCAAAAACTACTCTGGACGGTGAAGCTTGGACTTGCATATCGACGGTTCGAGGTCCTGTTTAAGGAAGGTAGGCAGAGACCTTACGTCACAGTAGGAAGTCAGGAGGCAGTGGAGATGCTGACCACGACTGGTTTTGAGGGTGTGACACTGCAGGTTCCGGAGGAGAGGGAGAGATGCACCAAGGTTATCGTGTTTAGATATCCCATAATACTAGACCCAGAATTCCTCCTGAACGACCCTAGGTTTATCTGGGCCAAGCGACACATGAACAAGGGAGAGGAGAAGAACCAAGTGATTGCCCTAATGAAAGGGGACATCCCAAGGCAAGTTTTTATTCCGGGTGCTGGATACAGAAGCTTACGGCCCTACATTGAGGAACCAGCATTTTGCCTTCGCTGCAGCAGGTGGGGACACAGGGCCTGGCGCTGCCAAGAGGACACACGCTGCAGATTCTGCGCTAGGAAGCACGAGTCCAGCGAATGCGGAGAAAAAATCAAGATGGGGACACGTGTCGAACCTTGGTGCTGTAACTGTGGTGGAAACCACGATGCAAGGTCTCCTCTGTGTCCAAAAAGACCAAATTATCTGGCGCGAGGGTCCGAGGGGCAGGAAGAAAGGACAGCAGAGCAGAGGACAAGGGGAGGGAGAGAATCAACGGATGGAGGTGTTGGCCACGTGAAACAGCCCTGCCAGGTCCAGGTTGCACCAGGGAGGCAGGCGTGGGTGGGAAGGCCACACGTGTATGGGGAAGGTGGTGAGGCAGAGTGGCCGCCCCTGGGGAATGCCTCGAGGGGTCCCAGGGACGAGCTGTGTGACGGCGACATAGCCCCACCTGCCAGCAGCGTAGGTCACACCTCATCCCCACATCCTAGTCATGTGGTCACCCCATCAACCTAACACCAACACTCAGCAGGGAAATGGTGAGTTAATCATATACATAAAAGAACTGGGCAGAAAACTAGAAGCACTAGAAAAGAAAGTTAATAAACTTATGAACCCGACAGAAAATGCTGAATACAATAGTGAGAGCACAGACAACATAGTAAACAGCAACAGTGAGAGTGAACACGCCAAAAAGTCTCCAGAGCGTAAAATTGTAATAAGGGGAAAAGAGAAAACGCTCAAAACTCACAAGGTTCTGACCAGTGGTGTTGCAGGTATAGGAAGGGTTTTGGAAACGTGCCAGGATGATGAGAAAAAGTGTAAAGTGTTTAAAGGTTGGCTGGAACTGCATAAACATATGGACAAGTTCTCCAAGGAATTAGAGGAAATATCAAATATGGTATTAGAGACACCTATGGATAATGTGTCCCTGCGAACTTAGGGTAATATCTTGGAACGTGAATGGATTGAAAAATAGAATTACAGACCTTCACTATTATATTTTAAATCACTGTATAGATGTGATACTCCTTCAGGAGACGGGGGATAGGGATGGCAATCTGTTTAAACTCGGTGGATATACAAAGTATCAACTTATGGCGGGTGATGGTATACGGGGTGTATCCCCTACCACTTATACTCGCACTGTTGTCACCCTCTACATTCAACAAATCCTCAAAGTGCTCCTTCCATCTCCTCACTGTAGTGGAAGAGTTAATGTAATGTGTGTGTGTGTGTGTGTGTGTGTGTGTGTGTGTGTGTGTGTGTGTGTGTGTGTGTGTGTGTGTGTGTGTGTGTGTGTGTGTGTGTGTGTGTGTGTGTGTGTGTGTGTGTGTGTGTGTGTGTGTGTGGGAGAGAGAGAGAGAGAGAGAGAGAGAGAGAGAGAGAGAGGTGGGGGAGTTGATGAAATGATGTGGAAAAATACTACGTGTCTTGTAATCACTCACCTGCATTGCCAAAATTCTATCTCTTGAGCATTCTTACTTGGTGTGCATCTCCCCCTGCCTTCGACCTCCATTTTTCTAAAGCCGTGTGTCCAGGTACAGCATGGTCTTGACGTTGGCTTGCTTGTTTGACTATCTTGCGTTGGTGTTCAGCCTTTGGTTCCTTCTCTCTGAAAAATGAAATAATGTTAGTATATTGTATTGCTAGCACTTACTGTTAGGAATTTGGCGGAGAGGAACACGCAGAGAACATCAGGAAAATGGTAATGAAAATAAAAAAGATAAGAAAACTGTATAAATAAATGAGGGAAACCTGTCATAGAGGTATCCAGGAAAAATGGCCTTGGGTTCATTCTTCCTTGCATGAAAAAAAAAATACACAGAAATAATACAGACTCCTTCAATACTTCGTCTTATATGATTCGTGTATAATATGATACGAAATCGGACGCACTCTCGAATGGTAGGTTGTCAGGGTACGATAATGACAACCTCAGAGTCCTGCTCCGCGACTACAGTCTATTCAGTCCTCTGATCTTATAGTAATCTATTTTTATTTATATTCCTGTCATTCTCTCTCTCTCTCTCTCTCTCTCTCTCTCTCTCTCTCTCTCTCTCTCTCACACACACACACACACACACACACACACACACAGACTCTTGTGGGGAGCTACAAGAAGAATTAAATAAACTTCATGAATGGAGTAGTACATGGCAAATGGAATTCAATGTGGACAAGTGTCATGTAATCAAGTTTGGTAAAAGTGGAAAAAGACCTGATTGGGATTATAAGTTAGGAAATAATACCCTATACACATCAGAAAGAGAGAAAGACCTAGGTGTGATTATCAATAACAGACTATCTCCGGCTGACCACATCAGCGAGAAGGTACGGAACATGTATACACTGCTTGCAAATACGAGAATAGCATTCACATACATAAATGAAGACATGCTAAGAAGGATAATAACATCATTCATTAGACCAACCCTGGAATATGCATCAATAGTCTGGAGTCCTCATCTCAAAAATCTACCAACACTACAGGAGAGAAGGAAAAGAGGTGACATGATAATGCTATATAAGTGCATATCAGGAAAGGAGAAAATAGACATAAATGATTACTTAACATATGGAGAAGCATCAGCAAGAGGACACTGCAAAAAACTGCATAAGAAGAGAGGTGATAAAGACGTATGGAAATTCAGTTTCCCAAACAGAGCAATTGATCAATGGAATGCACTACCGAATGAAATAGTGTGTGCCAAAACAATTCACAAATTTAAGGATATGTACGATAAATATGGTCTAAGACACGGGACAATACGAGCTTGACTCATTCCTGTAAAGATACAATTAGGTAAGAACACTCTCTCTCTCTCTCTCTCTCTCTCTCTCTCTCTCTCTCTCTCCAACAACAGTGATTGTAAAACTCACATGAATGGGAGCCACACATACCCACTTTGAATGAACTGGCTTGCGTGATGAATGAAGTGCAACCTGGATAATGAATGAATTTAAAGGGCTGCAACGTAAACAATAGCGTAAGGAGTAAATTTAAAAACAAAGGTATGAATGAACGTAACGGTAAGAATGCGTAAGAAAACATGAATGGGCGACAATACTATCATTAATTTCTAGCCTAAATCACTTCAAACTCACTTCTAACGCATCTCAGAAACATCTTTATATGTCCTGACACATTCTTGCACACTTTACAAGCATTGACGTACAGTAATCAAGCAGAAATATGTTAAAATAATGAACTTTCAGATCGTGTGTTTGAATGAGACCGCTGGCCAACTGGAGTTGCCAGGCGATCATTTTATATTGCATGCGCTAGATTCACGAAAAGCTGCCCTATTTGAATTTTTGGACACAAACAGACATACTAGTGTGGTTGAGCATCAAGTTATATAAGAACTGGTACACGCTCCCCTCCTAATGCTTTGAACAGCACCAGAATCATTCAAAAATAGTAAAATTTCTTGAAGTGTTCGGTAACGTCAGGGCTAGCTAACTTCGTCGTCTTAATCGGAGCTGATTTTTAGAAAACAATATTTTTAGATAGAATGGCTTGATATTGCGCGAAAACCTTGACATATTATGGACAGTAACTGTTTTTTGTATTGCTGTGTATTGCAAGAGATACACAACTGCCTTTCTCTTTGGAGAAATAATATCACAAATTTATTTTTCTAGCGGTATCTAGCATGTTACTGGGTTGAACTCTGCAACAAAATTTCTTTAGCCGAATTTACCTTTACAGCAATTTTTTTACGTTTATACTAGGAAGATAAAACATAAATAATCAGTGTAGTTAGGATGATTTATGGTTGTTGAATTTACTTTAACAATGAGATTGGCGTTTTTGCATTATTAACCGAGAAATAATAGTCCAAAGTTGTATTTTCTTGTAGTATTTAGCATGTTTCCTATAGCCATGATGGCTGACTAGGTGTTTACGTCCTGGTGCTGCCATCTATCGGCGGCCGTGGTAACTATAAGTGGTGGCGTTGTGTCTCCCAGACCTTCAGTCGCCTCCCTAACACCAATAGGGAGGGTGATAAGGGGGGGGGGTGTTGTTTGTGAGCCAGGGGATGAATGACGGCATACCGTGTTAAGCAGTACAGGCTTCGCGACACCTTTTCCATAACGACTTATTCTGCGTATTAACATTCTATAACCTTTAGTATATTACTGCTATAAGGTGGAGGCGTCAACGTTTGTACATTTCAGGGTATGGGTGTGTTTGGTGTTGCCCTTACGCGGAAATATCAGGCGATGTGGAGTTGCCCAGTTGCCCTAGACACTCAGTCGCCTCTTTGCCGCCCGAAGGGAGCGCGGAAAGGCGTAAATTTTGAGTCTGGGGTGGCTGCTGCTAGCCTCTTAGGGTATGTCCACACTGCAGAATATCTCGAGACAGCTCCGGAAGATTTATGGCGTTGTGTAACCAGGCCACAGCTGCCATTGGGTGTGCGATAAAATGTAACATAGTCCATAACCTGGCCCCACATATCAAAATTCATGGTTATTGATTATTACATAAAGTATAATAAGAAGGCCAGTTGGCAAGGCTACTGGCATATTGGAACCCGACCCTCACGAGGTAATGACGTGAGTAGTTATTCACTCGTGCAGCCAGTGCCGAGTGATGCTTTGCTATGGAGTAGTGCCAGGCAAGGGTATTCCACCTTAGTGAATTACTGCAAGACCAGCCTTTGCTGTGGGAGGCATCTGACATGACTTACAAAAACAAAGTAAAGAGATGCACTGATGCTAATTGCAGAAATACTAAGTTGTACGAAAGACTATCAATCTATAGCCCGACGCCCTAATCCCGTACAGGGTGGCCGCAGACAAAACGCCTCCAAGTCGCTGTGTCACCCACAATATGACTACCCCCAACTCACTCCTCCCTCATATACCTCTCACCTCCATCCTTCCACCTCATCCTCGGTCTTCCCCTCCCTCTCTCCCCCTCTACTTCTCTCACATACCCTCTCCTCGTCAGCCTCTCACTCTCCATCCTCTCCACATGTCCAAACCACCTCAGTGAACGAAAGACGATGTAGACAATAAGCTTCATAGCCTCAAGGGACAATTTAATCGTGGAATAGCCATAATAGAAACAGTATACAGGATACATGGAAGAATTATATATTTTGTTCTTATGCTAGGAAGAAGGAACCAAAGGCCAGGAACCCGCAATAACTGTTCCTTCCAAGAGAAAAACAAAATACAAGAGAGAGCCAAATTTAAGATCCGCTCATTTCGAGATGCCTGGACACACTGCGTTTGAAAGACTGGAGATCATAGCCAGCAGGAAATACAGACAGGGAGGCAGTTCCAGAGTTGACCTGTTGCATAAATGAAGGACTGGGAGTAACGGTTAACTCTTGCATTAGAGAGTTGGACAAAGAGATGGAGTTGGACAAATATCATCAGAATGGTTCG
>NW_027645343.1:0-23017 GCF_032717465.1 Coenobita brevimanus | reverse complement strand
AAATAAGAACTGAATATGTTGAGAGCAAGAAGCACATAAAGAGACTAGTGAAGAGTGGAAAACAGGAGGAGGTAAATGAGGATCTAGGAAGAAAAGTGAATGTGAACTACTCTGAAAAATAGAAAGTTATTCTGGGAAAGAGGTGCGGAAATGTAGAAGTGAAAGCAGAAAGAAAATGGGATGGTGTGAAGGTGATGGCAGGTGCTAGATTATTAACCCATAGAGATGAAGTAAGGACCAAATGGAAAGAATATTTTGAAAAGCCTGATGAATGAGGATAGAGAGAGCAGAGCAGCTGTAAACATGATTGGTTTTGGGGGTGTGCAAAGAAGGAATGCAGTGGAAGTCAGGAGACGTGACACTCACACAGGGGAAGAGTGCTGTGAAACGGCTGAAAAAATGGATAGCAGCTGGGGTTGATGAGGTGTATGCGTGAGATGTTTAAATGTAGTGGAGAGAATGGAATGAAGTGCTTGTTGGAGATATGTAAGAAGGCATGGATGAGTGAAACTGTTCCTGCAGAGTGGAAAAAGGCTGTGATTTACCCCTGTACAAAAATAAAAGTGAACGAAGAGAGTGCAAGAAATATCGTGGCATAAGCTTACTGAGTGTGGTAGGAATGGTATATGGAAGAATTATTATAGAGAAAGTAAGAGAGTATCAGAAGTCCTAGTGAGTGATGAACAGGGTGGCTTTAGAGTGGCAGAGGATGTGTGGACCAAATATTTGCAGTGAGACAGATAGTAGAGAAGGCTTGTGAGAAGGAGACCGTAAGGGTGTTTATGGCATTCATGGATCTGGAAAAAGCACATATGACAAAGTGGACAGAGAAGGATTGTGGAAAGTTTTTGCGCATGTACGGTGGTGTAGAGGGGTAAGCTGCTAACGAGCCGTCAAGAGTTTTTATGATAGTAGTGAAGCATGTGTCATTTTAATGGGCATCTAAGTGAATGGTTCACAATCAGTGTGGCCGTTGCAACAAGGCTTGTATGATGTCCCCATGGTTGTTCAATGTATATATGGATGGGGTGATGAGAGACGTGAAAACACGAGTAGTGGAGAGAGGGATGGTGCATTGATAATGAATGGTGATGGATGGAATATCTCAAATTTGTTGTATGCTGATTGATGCAGCACTGCTTGCAAGTATCGGACAAAGAACTTGGTAGGCTTAGTGCAGAGTTTTGCTGATGTCTGTGAGCGTCATTCCTTGAGAGTAAAATGTAGAAAAGAGTACAGTGATGGTTACTGAGAGAGAAGGTGACTCCAGTGCAATGTAACAGTGAATGGAGAGAGACTGAACTTGGTGGAGAGAGTTCAATTACCTGGGTACAGTAATAGAAAAGAGAGGAAAATGTGCAAAAGAAGTTGAAAGCAGTTACAGTGACGCAAGGAAGGAAAGTAGCTGGTGCTATGAAGGCCTTGATGAGAAACAGAGGCTTGAGCGTTGCAGCTGCACGAGGCTTACATGAAGGAGTGTTAGTGCCAACTTTAACATACGGATCTGAGACTATGGTGTGGCAAGGAAAATGAAAAAGTCAAGAGTAAGAGCAGTGATGGGACTGCATGAGGAAACGTATGTGGAGTACAGAGAGGTGGATTGGATACGAAATACAGTAAACCCTTAAAAAATCCGGACTTTCAAAGATCCGGATTTCTGCGAAGATCCGGACCATTTCTTGGCAAATTCTTCAATTTAAAATATACGCTACAAGATACACAATTTATTTATTAAAATTCTACGAAAGGAATATTTGTACACATTACAGTATTATACTGTACTATCCTATTAATTTTATACTGTATTAAATTTAATTTAAATTTTATCGGGTTCTCCGGTATCCTTTTGTGAGGTACGTACATGTGAATGGGGGAACGCAGCCTTGAGGGGACAATGAGCTGAGGCAGTTGACACTTTGGCTAGGTGAATATAAAAAATAACCGTTTGTTTTTATTTTGCATTAAGTTATACCTAAACCACAACAAGTTTTCTTTCATATCAGCAAATTTATATAATTTCTGGAAGATCTGGGGATTTTCATCGAGATCCGGGCAGGATTATAGCCCCAATTAATCCGGATCTTTGGAGGGTTTATTGTAATGTGATTCGTCAGAAAGATGCAGCGTGAGGAAGTCGGTGGACAACAGAATTGAAGAGAGTGTACTTTCGAGATGGTATGGTCATTTGGAGAGAAAATGGATAATAAGAGAATGGTGAAGAAGCTGTATATCTGAGTTAGAATTCGAAGGAGGGAGGAGGCGAGGTAGGCCAAGGAGAAGGTGGAGAGTTATGGTGGATGAATGTTTGAGGAAGAGAGGTTTGGAAGTCGGTGAGGCTAGAGAAACTGACAGGAGATCGAGCTGGCTGAATGAATTTTGTGAGGAGAAGTGCAATGATCAGGGATTTTTGGCACCCCTTTCTTAACGTGGTAGCGTCTTGTTTGACTCTGTCGGATACGATTATGTGAAGCTACAGAACGTGATGAATGTTTTTGGCGTATCTGATAGAGCCAGGATTCCGGGGGCTTGAATGATGAGTGAATGGAAGCGTGGCTCCATTGGATTTGGGGCAATTTTTGGGCTGTCTGGACATTATAAGCTAACTCCTCACCCTGCCCCTTGGGTGGGAAGGGAGGTCCGGATGATGATGATGATGATGATTATTATTATTCAGGATAAGAGACATGATGTCGCAGAAAAGAAGTGATACTATCGTACAGTAGAAGAACAAGGATGTCTGGACCAATAATTTGGTGCGGTTCCAGCAGTCACATAGAAGAAGAGGAATAGTGCCTTTAGAAGAATCTTCATTAGAAGAGAAAAAGGCAGAATGCCAAAACCAAATGCAAGTTGTTCGACTTTACCTGTTTCTTGACTTTACTCTGTTTCAAGACGGGAAAATATAACGTCCTAAGTTAAACTTTTTGATATCACAGAAGTTAAAATGGTCAATGGTTTCTCCACTGAAGATAAAACAACTCTACCACCTACAAGTGCAAAAACAAAGAAGTGGGATACCAACAGGTCAAGTTGCAAGTAAGGAAAAACCAATCACTCTTTAAAAAAGACGAAAACTCGCCTCCGATGATCCTATATTACCATCAAACATCTTACGATCTTTCATCTAGTGGCAGTTGCACTGAATCTGATAGCGAAAATAAGGAACAAAAGAGATCCTCGATAAGTCAGGATGGAGAGATGACATGAAGTTTTTTTGTACCATTTAACAGGGGTGTTTAGAGTCTTTGAAGAAAAAGGGCATTTTCCTTTCATTACCTTTCACAAAATTTCAAATATCAGTAATACGAGGTGGAATTCAAGAGCAATTCTCGCTATCCTTGCATTCATTCTTATACCTACAACAAGGAAGACTTTTGGAGAAGATATGCAGATTCATTCTTCGTACGAATGGGCAGAGTACTGGTTTGCTAATCCGATGAACAATGAAAAAGACTTCAAGAACTTGTCAGAACATACTGAAACCTTACAAAAAAAACACTAAACTCATTGCAGAATCACTGGAAGCAGGAGCCATCCTTACTCAAGATACCAAGAAGTAATCAGTGCAGTGCAGAACGTGCAATCAAAGTGATGCAGGAACTTTATGCTGCTTGCAGAAAACAAAGCCAAGTGCAACTTAGATTTATTCTAGGTAATAAACAGTGACTCTCAAGTATTAATGCATTTGTATAGGCTCGTTTCTTATTATTATTATACAATTAAATATACGCTTTGCAAAAATCGATTTTTTTTTTTTTTTTTTGGGGGGGGACCTTTTTTTTTTTTTTAAACTGAGAGGAATACGTTTTTTTTTTTTTTTTTTTTTTTGGTTTTAAGTAAAAAGTTCATCGACTTGAGGTAACATGGAATATAAGGATATAAAAAAAAGTTATAACTCTAATATACATACATATCAACACGTCCACATACACAGAATCACAAATACATACACATATGTGCACGTATACACACATACAGACAAGTATACATACACAAACACATATGCACATACACGTACACACGTACACACACACACATGTAAACGCATACACACATTCATAAATACATACACATACATATATACACACACATACTGTATACACATATGTGCATATATATACATAGACAGAAACACACACATACACATGCATACCCACATACACATTACAGATATATACACAGACACATACAGTACACATACACACATGAATACACATACAGTCACACATATACACACAAACACACACACATAAGCACACACATGCAAATTCCAAACAGCTACACATTCCCACATTTTACACATACATACAAACACACATTCACATACCTATACATACATTCATACATACATACATGCTCACACACACACACACACACACACACACACACACACACACACACACACATACATATATATATATATATATATATATATATATATATATATATATATATATATATATATATATATATATATATGTATTGGGATTTTTCAAGTCTTTTATAAAGAAGGGAACCCGCGGGCAGGGACCTATGAGCTTCGCCACTATGAACCGATAGGCGGAGGGCGGTACGCTTTAGTACCCACCCAGTGCCATGCCTCGCCCAGCACCCCTGGGATCCAATGATATATATATCTATATATATATATATATATATATATATATATATATATATATATATATATATATATATATGGATAGATACTAGTATACACACCTACCTGTATATACACAAACACACAGACACACAAATACACACATATAACCACAAGGATGCACACTTTTTTTTTTTGATAAATAACAGAACGGAGGAAGGAAAAACAAATGGGTAAAAAAAAAAATAATCCATACACCAGATTACTGGTGTCCTCTGTTCATAAAATATCTGTAACAATTAGACTTGAACAGTTGTGGGTTGAAATTTGGAGGAAAACAACTCTGGAGAAGCGAGTTCCAGAGAGATGCAGTTCGGGGAATGAAAGAATTCTGATAGGCAAAAGTTCTGCAATATGGTTGAATGACATTCCAGTCATGAGCGCTACCAGATGCCCGTGTAGCACGAGGGAAGGAATAGAGAGGTGGCACCATGGACGCAACTTCGTCTGAGCATTTGCCAAAAAATATCTGTAAAATAATGCAAGGGAGGCAACATTCCTCCTTACTTGCAGGGGAGGTAGTTTATATGTAATGGCAGGGTTGTTAATGATTCTAACAGCTTTATTCTGAATTTTGCCTAGTTGTCTTAATGCAACCTCTCCACAACCATTCCACAAGGGTGAGCAATATTCAAGCTGAAAGCGCACATGACTCTTATAAATTATAGCTAACTGCTCATCAGCAAAGAAGTTACGGACTCTGTACAATAATCCAAGTTTCTTTGAGGCGGTTTTAGCAATTGATCTGACATGAGAGGTCCAGCTGAGGGCACTGTTAAGTGAGACACCAAGAATTTCAATACTTTTGGAGATGGGAATATTAGTAGCACTGAAGGTAATGTACGAATCTGGCAATATCTGTCTATTAGTAAACTGTATATATTTAGTTTTACTAGCATTAAAAGAGACAAGGTTGTTTTGTCCCCATTCACTGATTGTAGATAGATCTTGATTTATGGAGATGGCTGTACTAAGTTGAGAGGTAGAGATATTAGACTTTGTAAATGGATGTCTGAGTGTGAATGAACTATGTAGTGTTGAGTCATCTGCATATGAGTGAATGGGATTGTGAGTGACAGATAAGAGATCATTAATATGAACCAGAAATAGGGTTGGCACCAGAACTGATCCCTGCGGCACGCCGGTGTTAATTGAGTGGAAATTCGAATATACATCATCTACTTTTACTCTTATTTTACCTGTCACTAAGATAAGAAGAAATTAAAGGAACAAAAGACGTTAGTCCATAGCAAGGGAGTTTGGACAGCAGGGAACGGTGCCATACTCTGTCGAAAGCTATAGAGATATCAAGAGCTACTGCATGAGTTTCTCCAAAAAGATCAATTGATTGATGGATGGTATGAGTTAAGAGATTGAGTATGTCAATGGTAGATCTTTCGTGGCGAAAACCGTATTGTCTATCACTAATTAAGTTGTTGGATTCAAGATGTTTAACAATATGCTTATTAATTAAAGTTTCAAATACCTTACCAAGAGAAGATGTAACAGCTATTGATCTGTAATTGGAGGGGTCAGACGAACTTCCTTTCTTCGGAACTGGGTGGATATTGGCTTCTTTCCATGAATTTGGGAATAAAGAAGTACGTATACATAGTCTGAATAATTTAGCTAGGACAGAGGCAAGTTCAGGGGAACACTTTTTTAAAACAATTGGCGGAATTCCATCTGGGCCTGGAGCTTTGTTGGTAGGTAAATTGTCTAGGATGGATTTTACATATCTTGTCTGTATTTTAAGTGGGGCAATTTCGGGAGAATCAAGTTCCAGTAACTGAGACATTCTGGCTGGTATCATCTATGGTAGAGTTTCTGGCAAAGGTACTAGCAAAGATATCTGCTTTCCCACGTGGGTCATTTGTAATATTGCCATCTGAAGATTTTAGTGGGGGAATTGAAGATGACTTGTTAAAGTTATTATTGAAAGAATTAAGAGTTGACCAGAATATTCTATTGTCATTAGGGTTGTTAAGTAGTTTTGATGCTTGCTTTTGTAGAAAGTTTGATTTAGATAGATTTATTACAGCTTTTGCATGATTTCTTGCAATTTTAAATTGGGAGAGTGATTCAGATGTTTTTGATTTTAAGTAAGAGTTATATGCTAGTGACTTTGGGCTGTTGCTCTGGCACAATTGCCATCAAACCATTTTGGAGAGTTTGATCTTTTAGTGAATTGTTGACTTGGTATGAATAAATCCATACCAGCTAGTATTAAGTCGCAGATGTGGGTCTGGGTAGAATTGGGATCACTAGAGAAGAAAGACTGCCATGGAATATCAGCAAGATAATTTCTAAATCCATCCCAGTCTGCCCTGTCAGCAAGTGCTATCGGTCACCCTGACAGGTTCGGAATGGGAGGTGTAGGAGGGTTAACTAATGAGGCTTTGATGAGATTGTGGTCAGAGGATCCAAGTGGTGACAGTACCTCTATCCTGTATTGATCTGGATTATTTGTCAAGAATAAATCCAAGAGATGGGCATTATGGTCAGGATTATCAGGTATTCTGTTGGTTGCTTTACCAACTGGGTGAGGTTAAACGATTCTGCAAACAGCTCGCATTCTAGACCAGCGTCGTCAGTCCGGGCAGAATGCAATAACCATTCAACACTGTGTATGTTAAAATCACCCAAAATGGTAATTTCATTGCCAAGGGCAAGGTCAAGATTACTCAACTGAGTGGATATGGAATCAAATACACTAGGTTCCGAAGAAGCACTGGGGGAACGATAAACTACACAGATATATTTGGTAATGTTTTGGCAATTTAATTTATATAATGAGTAATTAAAACTGGATGAAGTGAAGTTTAAAATAGTGTCAACTGCATATTGGGATTTGATATAACAACAGGTGCCGCCCTTGTTACGAAAGTTTGTAAGGAGATGGTAACCGGGAAAACAAAATGGAGATATATCGGTAGAGGGCGAGATTTGTGGTTCTGTGAGGAAAAGGGCCAAAGGGGATATGGACTGAAGGAAAAAATGAACCGAGTTTAAATTTGTGGTAAGGCCGCTGATGTTGGTAAAGAATAAGGCCGCACCGTCACCTCTTCGCCGACGAGCATTCCTGGAAATAGCAACAGTCGCTGCCGGCACAGTCGCTTGATGGCAACCGGGAGGACCCTGTGCCTCGAGCCCTACCCTGCCGGTGGTGGCAATCCGAGGTACCACCTCATTTGATATTAGGATTGCAGCGGCCATTACTAAAGATGTGAATAGAAGGTGTGATATGTTATGCCATGTAGTGTGGTGTAGACAGTTGAAGGTAGAGGTATTATGAGAGCATGCTGGCCTACTCTCTGTGTAAATGAATGCACTGGAAATGTTCAGAAAAGGGAGATGGTCAGGATCAAGTCCTGAGGGCTGGTGAAACGGGAGCTCCAGCTCTCCCTATCACCAGCTTGCCATCAACCTCGGGAGTACCTCGGGAGTATTGCGCACAAATACAGACATAGACAAAGGCACACTGATTCACACATACACATACATACACATGCAGATATACACACGTACACATGCACGCAAATTCACATCCATTTACACATACACATACATACACATGCAACTTCACCTTAGACGATTCCAGTGCTGTTCCTCCATCGCTTCCCCCGTCTGACTTCCCCATGGCTGACATTACAATTTCTTCAATTGTTGTGTGTTCTGCCTTGACTGGCCTCAGTATTAACAAGGCATACTGGCCTAATGGGGTCCCCTCTGTTGTCCTGAAGAATTGTACATCTGTGCTTACACTCTGCTTAGGTGAACTCTTTCGCCCTTTTGTTTATCAGCTTGTACCTCTCCTTCTTGCTGGAAGTTTGCTCTCATTCAGCCTGTCCTAAAGAAGGGTGAACCTATCCCAGCTGCTTTAAAATCATGTACTCCTTAAGTTTTTTAATCTGTTCTTTAAAACAAATAAAAAACTTTTTTTTCTAATCGACAGTATGGGTTCCGCCAGGAACGCTCCACTGGCGATCTTCTCACCTTCTTTCCAGACTCCTGGTCATCCTCTTTCGAGACTCTGGCGAAAGCTTTGTCATTGCGCTTGACCTCTGAATGCTTTCGATCGAGTCTGGCTTTAAATCTTTAATTTTCAAACTGCCCTCCAATGGTTTCTAACTTATATATGTTCTTCCATCTCTAGGTTCCTTTCTTGTCGTTCTATTGTTGCTGTTGAAAAAGGGCACCGTTCTTCTTCTAGGGTTATCTTAGTGGTGTTCCTCAGGGCCCTGTCCTGTCACCAACTCTCCTCCTTCCATTCATCAATTACCTTCTAAGCTGTACAGCTAACCTTATCCACTCATACACTGATGACTCCACTTATGACCTTTCAATCCACTTCTTACAGTGAGCAATTACTTCAAAAAACAAGAGATGAGGCTGTGGCATTCCTAATGCCTGACTTGGCTCATATCATTGATAGAGTAAAAAGTAAGCTTGTTGTTTTGAATGTATCTAAAGCCCGTTCTTATATTTTTCGGCCCGTCAAAACTTACCACAGGAATATCTATTGATTATTAACAGTACCCAACTCAATACTGCATCATTTTGAACATACCTGGGACTTCATTCTCTCGGGATTTATCTTGGAGAGATCATGTTACCTCTCTTGTAAAATCTGCTTCAAGGAGATTGGGTGTGCTATTCCAACTCCATGCCTTTTTTTACCCCTGCACAGTTGTTGATTTTATATGGGGGTTTTATTTGCCCCTGTATCAAGTGCAACTTTGATGTGTTGGGAGGGTCTCTTCATACTGCTCTGCTCAACAAGGTGGAGTCAAATGCTTTTTGTGTCATTAACTCTCCTCATTTAACTGGCTCCCTTCAACCTTTGTCTCTTCGCCGCACTGTTGCCTCTTTATCTGTTTTCTTTCGTTACTACCATGCTCACTGCTCCTCTGAACTGTCTGCTTGCATCCCTCCACCTCTACGACGGGAGCATAGCACCCGTCTAGCAACAAACTCTCATCACTTTTCTGTCCAACTCTCTAATGCAAGAGTGAACCGTTACTCCCAGTCCTTTACTTATGCAACGATTCAGCTCTGGAACTGTCTCCCTCTGTCTGTAATTCCTACTTCCCATGATCTCCAGTCTTTCAAATGCAGTGTGTCCAGGCATCTCGAAATGAATAGATCTTGAATTTGGCTCACTTTTGTATTTTTTTTTTTCTTGGAAGGATTTGTTTGCAGGCTCCTAGCCTTTGGTTCCTTCTTATCCGCAATAATATATATATATATATATATATATATATATATATATATATATATATATATATATATATATATATATATATATATATATATATATATATATATATATATGTATATATATCGGTATATATATACATATGCTGGCGTTTCTGTCATTAAGAATGATGCCACAAGAAAAGGCAGTGTTTAGAGTGTTTTATTAAAACTAAGCCCGTTTCTTGGCTCAGAACGAAATCTGTAGTTATGCATTATAGGATATCGCCTTCAATAAATGATACGTGCCTCCTACATTTTATTTAAGGAAACAAGTTGGTCAACGGAATAAAGGGGTCTGGCATTCCCGTGATACCTGCAGAAACTATTAAATATGTCTGACATGTGCCGGTCACAGTCCATCAATGGCAGCACGAACTGTAGCTCGTCATTTGCATCTACAACATTCAACTGCAAACCTTTTTCAATAACTTGAGTTCTACTATATAGCCTTTCCTGTGGCATCCTTGATTCTGACAGACATGCACGCCACCAGTGAACGTAATTACCACGTACGACACATCTCATATGAACGGATACTGGGCAGCTATACAAAATCTATAAACCATTCTGTTGCTGAAAATCTTTGATAAATTCTATCACATAGAAAATATAAACAGGGAATGTACTGTAAGTTCAGTTAAAATCAATATTACTTGCAAACAAAACTTCAGACAATTTGGGCGCAACCTCTCTATTCTTTTCTAGAATATCAATCTCCACACACATTACCAGAATTCTTACTTGTATTTTGCATGAATCATCTACCAGTATGACTGCACAGTATACAAACAGATTCGAAACAAAATTACTATCACAGTACCCTAGGTTGCCACCAAATTGTCACTGTCCACTCAACTATATTAGCATAATATGTTCAATCATTGCAAACAATGATTAGTGCGTGTATGACTGACCAGGCGGGAGACATCGTGGGGGAGGCGGTGTTGGCGGCAGATGGCGGTGCTGATGGCAGCCATGACGGGGTCAAGACCCAGAACGGATGCACGACAGGTGCGAGCCAGATGCAGCACCAGACAGCCCGAGCCACAGCCTAGCACTAGCACAGAACTGCCCGCCACAACTCCGGCTGCCTGCGTCAACACGTCACAATGAAACACAATAGACAAGTGTAAAACAAGAGCGATATTAACACCACCAGCATAGAACTGCCCACCTCTACACCGGCACTTTGCATCAGCACACCACAAGTAAGCATTTAAAGCAAGCATAATACGGGGGTGATATGAACCTCTTCACTAACATGTCTGAAATATTTTATCTTGCCTACATAAGACGATTTTCTTCCGCTTAAGAGAGACACCGTGAACTGGAGACATAGTATTCAAAATCAACTTCTTTACGAAATTACTTCCTTATCCTCTTCACCATCCTAGCCCTCTTCCTACCTAAATATAATGTGGCGTATGATAGAGAAGCAAAGGAAAATGAAAAATACTGTACTTAGGGGGAGGGGGATACTTTAACCTTAAAATTGCAAAGCCCAGACGACGTTCCACGGACAGCATAATATGCTGGGGACGTGCGTCGCTTAAGCATGAAATTAATAAATGAATGGTGCTCCAACTTTTCGATTTTGTCAGAAATGTACACATATGGCAGTAAATTTCTGACCATGGGTGGCCCAACATTTTCGCCAGACAGAGGGGAGCACAATCAAAGATCAATTTCTGATCATGGACGGGCCAACATTTTCGTCAGACACAGGGGAGCACACTCAAAGACCTTCAAGCCACTGTGAGGGCGAATCTCTTCAAGCAGTTCAGTCGGTGAAACAAGAGTTCACTGGCTCATACAACTGCCTACACAAATTAGTACCTCTGCTAAGGTTATGTTTTACCCCATTATGGTATGTTTTTTTTTTTTTTAATATACTAGGAAGAAGAAACCAAAGGCCAGGAGCCTGCAAACTGTTCGTTCCAGGAAGGAAACAAAATACAAGAGGGCCAAATTCAAGATCCGTTCCTTTCGAGATGCCTGGACACACTGAGTTTGAAAGATTGGAGATCATAGCCAGCAGGAAACACAGACAGAGGGAGACAGTTCCAGAGTTGACCTGTTCCATAAGTAAAGGACTGGGAGTAACAGTTAACTCTTGCATTAGAGAGCTGGACAGAAAAGGGATGAGAGTTTGCTGCTAGACAGGTGCTATGCGCCCATTGTAGAGGTTGTGAGATGATAGCAGACAGTTCAGAGGTGCAGTGACCATTGAAGCAGGGATAGAAAAGAGATAAAGATGCATCAGTGCGGCAAAGAGACAGAGGTTGAAGGAGGCCAGTAAGAGGAGGAGAGTTAATGAGACGAAAAGCCTTTGACTCACCCTATGGAGAAGAGCTGCATGTGGGGAGCCTCCTTATACATGAGAGTTGTACTCTACACAGGGGCGGATAAAACCCGTGTATAAGGTCAACAACTGTGAAGGGGTAAAGAACGTAGAGAGTTGGCCTAGCACACCTAACCTCTTGGAAGCAGATTTTACAAGAGATGCAATATGATCTTTCCAAGATAAGTCCCAAGTGAATGAAACCCCAAGCATGTTTAAGGATGATGCAGGATTGAGCTGGATATTATTAAACAGTAGTGCGTACTCCTGTGGAACATTTTGTTGGGTTGATAGGTGTAAGAACTGAGTCTTTGATGCATTAAAAACAACAAAATTATTCTTACCCCAGTCAGACATTAGGTGTGCCATAGCCTCATCCCTTGTTTGTTGAAGTAACCGTTGAGATGAACGTTGCGGGAACCGAATGGAAAGGTGAAAGGTGGAGTTATCAGCGTATGAGTGGATAGGGTTAGATGTACAGCTTAGAAGGTCATTGATATATAAAAGGATGAGAGTTGTTGATAGGACAGAGCCCTGAGGAACACCACTGTTGATAGATCTACTGTGGGAGAAGAACAATGGCCGCCTTCAACAGCGCCTATATTACGACCAGAAAGGAAGCTAGAGATGAAGGCACAGATAGAAGGATAGAAACCGTAAGAGGGCAGTTTGGAAATTAAAGATTTATGCCAAACTCGATCGAAAGCCTTTGAGATGTCAAGTGCAATGGCAAAGCTTTCGCCAAAGTCCCGAAAGGAGGATGACCAGGAGTCTGAAAGGAAGGTGAGAAGATCGCCGGTAGAGCGTCCCTGACGGAACCCATACTGATGATCAAAAAGAAGATTGTAATAGGAAAGATGCTTTAAAATTTTTCTATTAAGAATTGACTCAAAAACTTATGAGACACAGAATGTTACAGCAATTGGGCGATAGTCTGAGGGCTGGGAATGGTCACCCTTCTTTGGGACTGGCTAAATGAGAGCAAACTTCCAGCAAGAAGGAAAGGTACAAGTTGACAGACAAAGGCGAAGGAGTTTACCTAGGCAGGGTGCAAGCACAGAAGCACAGATCTTGAGGACAACGGGAGGGACTCCATCAGGCCCATATGCCTTGTTAGTACTGAGGCCAGTGATGGTAGGAAGTACATCAGCTGAAGAAATTTTAATGTCAGCCACGAGGAAGTCTGAGGGAGGAAGTGATGGAGAAACAGCACCGGAATCGTCTAAGGCAAAATTGGAGGAGAAAGTCTGAGTGATGAGATCTGCTTTATCAGTAGAAGAAGTAAACTGTAGCTAAAGAATCATCACAGTATAAAAAAGGAGGGAAGGATGATGAGGTAAAGTTGTTAGAAAGGTTTTTGGTAAGGTGCCAGAAGGAGCTGGAAGAATTCGAGATGGAGAGTTGACAGCATTTAGTACGAATGAAATTATCTTTAGCAGAGCGAGGAACAGACTTAGAATGATTCCGGGCAGAAATATAAAAAAAATATGATTCAGGGGTGTGTCAGCCCTGGTACCTTTTTTACGCCCTGTCCTTATTGCGGACAGCATTAGAACAAGCGTGATTAAACCAAAGCTTTCTTGCATTAATCAAAGGATATGAGAAGGGAATGTATGCTTCCATGCTCAAGAGAATAACCTCTGTAATGCGCAAAGCACACTCAGATGGCTCCCGGCAATGGAAGCAATAATCATACCAGGGAAAGTCAAAGAAGTACTGCCTGAAGGACTCCCAATCCAGAGCTCCAAAGTGTCACAGTCGACGTCTCTCTGGAGGGTCTACAGGCCATACCAGAGCGATAGGACAGGTTAAGGTAATAAGGTTGTGATCGGAGGAGCCCAGTGGAGAGGAAAGATTAACAGTGTAAGCGAAGGATTAGTCGTAAGCAAGAGGTCAAGCATGTTGGAGCTCTCTCCAAGGCAGTCAGGGATACGGGTAGGGTGCTGTACAAGCTGCTCTAGGTCATGAAGGATAGAAGGATGTAAGCTTGTTCACCAGGTGGATCAGTGAAAGGAGAGGAGAGCCAAAGGTGGTGGTGAATATTGAAATCTCCCAGGAGGGAGATTTCAGAGAAAGCAGAAATGGATAGAATGTGTTCCATCCCAGAAGTAAGATAGTCAAAGAATTTCTGATAGTCAGTAGAAATAGGGGATAAGTAAACAGATATATTTAGTCAGAGAATGACAGGAAAGCCGAAGCCAGAGAGTAGAGAATTCAGGAGAATCAAGTTCAGGAACACGAGAGCAAGATAAATTGTTGCGTACATATACCCAAGGGCCACCTTTTGCTTTGAAATGAGTATAGAGAAAGTAGGAGGATACAGAAAAGGGTTTGCTGTCAGTTCCCTCAGACAGATGAGTCTCAGTTAGGAAAAGAAGTTGAGGTTTAGAGGAGGAGAGGTGATGTTCAACAGAGTGAAAGTTAGAGGAAAGACAGAGAATGTTGCAGAAATTAAGAAGTGAGTCAGACAGTGGTTCCATGCATCTCGTTGAGTCGTCATTGGGAGAAGGGCGGATGGTGGGGGCATTTATTTCCCCCCCCCCCCACGGGGACTCCGAGATTAAATATTTAGATGCCATGATTTGTTGTTTGAATTTTGGAAAAGGAAGTGTAGTATGTACAGTGCATGTAGTTTGGTGTTGACAGTTAGAGAAACTTTGTACTGGAGAAAATGCTGGCCTACTCTCTGTGTTACTGAGACACTGAAAAAGTTCAGCAAAGGGGGATGGTCAGGAACTAGTCCCGAGGGTTGATGAAATGGAAGCTGTAGCTCTCCCTGTCATCAGCTTTCCATCCACCTTGGGAGTACTGCCCTGCTCGACTGGTGCTACAGTCTGTCTGTTAGCTGGATTACTCAAAAGGTTTTGAAAGTATTTTGATAAACTTTGTGGATGGGTGAGCCATGGGCTAAGGAAGATCTTATTAAATTTTGGGGTGGATCCGGATTCGGAATATCCCACACAATATCTCCAAAAGTTCTCAATGAATATCAGTGAAATTATGTGGAGAGGTGGGCCATGGAACAAGAAGAAGTTGATTGAATTTTGGGATGGATCCATGTCAGGATCCGGGCCCTTTTTAATGGTAATGGCATTGGCGTAGGTATGCGCTCTCTGAGCGCTTTCTAGTTCCTATGAATTCCAATGAAATTTTGTGGCAAGGTGGGCCATGCACCGAGAAAGAATGATTAAATTTTGAGACGCATCCGGATGCGGATCCGGATCCTTTTCAGTGGCAATGACAGTAGAAGAGGTATGCACTTTCTGAGCGCTTTCTAGTTTCCTATGATTTCTTTCATCCAAGGGTGAGGAAAGAGGCATGGTTGATAATGATGATGGTGATGATGATGATGATGTATATATGGTATATAATTGTGTGTGTGTGTGTGTGTGTGTGTGTGTGTGTGTGTGTGTGTGTGTGTGTGTTTACAAGTTAACATCGCTATGATACTAAAGTACATCTACTTGTGTTCAATTTCAGGAAGCGCGCTTTTTTTTTTTTTTTTTATCTGACGCTAGTGAATATATACATACGGTATGTCATATAAGCAAATGATTATATATCTTTTTATACTTTTTAATACTGACATATCTTTCATTTTATTCAATAATAATTGCTCTTAGCGCCAAGATGGGTAAAAAAAGCGGCTGGCATAATTATTTATATCTCCGCAGAAAAATGTGGGGGATTAATGTATTTCCCCAGTTTCAGCATTCTTACTTCAAAATGGTTTTTCAACTTGGCGTAATTATTTTTCCACGAATGTGCTTCAAAACTGGCACTGTTGTCCCTTGATCCTATAGCCCAATGCACCTTTTTCATACATAATTTTATTTAGGCCCTCAAAAAGGGTTTACATGGTGAAGTCTATAATATAAACACGTAATTTTTTGACATCCTATGTTTAATATGTTTATTAACCATCATGGCAAATTGCACAGGAACATACCAGTGCACTGTAACTGCGTGGAGACCATCTTGCATTCCCCTGTGAATGTTGTTAATCTTGTGTATTTCATCTATGAGTACATTTATCTCTTGAAAGTGTCTAATGCACATCATCAGCAGCATGCAAATTATTGTTGCCTATTGACTTAATGAAAGACGGAAATGGTGTGTGGTAAAGTTTGGTACTTTTTGGTCAACTCAGAGTATCCGTGGGAGGCAGTGTAGCTCGTTCTGCTCCTTAGATGTTACAGTTTGTTTATGCCTATTGACTGCACAACGGTCACAAAAGTGGCCACTACAGGTTGAAGCCGGTTTTAAAGGCTGTGTGATTTTGAGTGTTGCACCAACAGAAAGCACAGTCCGGACACCTCCAGCCCGGGAAACAGAAGCGCAAGGTGATTTTCAGGATGATGATCTGTAAACGCTAATGAGTCAGTAAAATTACGTTAGGTGACCAACTATCTGTGTTGTGCCGGCATAAATATTAAAAAAGTCAAAATGACCTAAACAAAATTAAGTCTATCCAGTGCTAAATTCAGACCGCTTCAGGTCTATTCAGGCACTGCTCATACATTCAGGTCAGGTTAGGATAATGACCGGCCACCCTTCTTTTACTTTTGGTCAGATTCAGTCTGGATAACATTGGTCCATTCAAACTACTTAGGAGTCATTTTAGATCTGCCTAACTTCACCACCACCACCAAGAACCATCCCAACCACAGCTACAACCACCACCATCAAACCACAGCTACCACCACTATCATTCCCATCACATTTACCACCATCACCATCAACACAGGTACCACAGCCATCGTCATCATAGCTACCACCACCACTACAACAACAACAGTTACGACCAATCTACCCATCAGGCCACCAAGCTCCTCCAGCAGGATGATTAGCAAGTTTACACACCCACCCACCCACCCACCCACCCTTACACACACACACACACACACACACACACACACACACACACACCGCTCGCTGGTGCAGTGGTAACGTTCCCGCTTGCCAACTGGTGGACAGGAGTTCGCGCCTTGCTCAGGTTGTGAAAAGTTTCACTGACGAAGTGGGTGGTTACTGTCCCCCATGACCAAGGGGACGGGTGTGTGCGTGTGTGAAGGTCACAGCCTTGCCCTTAGATCGGACTATATGAGCTCTCAGCTCCCTTCCGGGAGGGTAAAATCTGACCATCACGACCATCAAGTGATCCTGACCGACCCGGTGAATTACACACACACACACCTATGAGTATAGTATATTATAGAAGGTAGCAAGGAACGGACAAAGGACATTCTGAGGGTGGGAACATGGAATGTGAGAGGAGTGAATGATGAAGTGAAAGAGAGAGATTGTTCAGGTGCTTGAGGATGCAAGAGTGGATATATGTGGATTGGACTGAAACTAAATAGTAAAGTGAAAGGGTGAGAGAATGGGAATATGGTTTAGGTATATGTGCGGGAGTTAATGAGAATGAGAGGGCAAGAGAGGGAGTATGTCTGACGATAAGCATGAAGTGGAAGGAGAATATAAGAGAGTATTGAACAGAGGGTGCAAGGATTGTATGGGTGAGGAGGATAGTAGGTATACAAGCGTGGGCGATTGTATGTGTGTATGCTCCGACAGAGGGCCGAGTGGCAAGAGTGAAAGATGAGTTTTGGGCGAGAGTAGAAGCATGTATGGACAAATTTGAGAGGAGCGAGAGAGTGCTTTTGATTGGAGACATGAATGGCAAAGTTGGGAATGTACGAGTGGATGGAGTGGTTGGTCAGTGGGGTGTGCCAGCTGACGTAGATGAGAATGGTAGTGCTTTGGTGGACATCTGTGCTGGTAAGGGGTTGGCAATAGCCAACACCTACTTTCGACACAAGATGATCCACCGGTATACATGGAGAGTAATGAGGAGGATGGATGGTGAACTTGTTGAACGAAAGGCTATGATAGACTATGTGTGTGTGTGGATGAGCGAATGAGAAGACAAGTGTCGGATGCAAAAGTGTGGAGAGGGTGGGGGAATGGAGTCTCAGACCATCACTTAGTGATGGCCAAGGAAAGCTGCAAAGAAAATGGTTGAAGAGACGAAGGGGAAGACAGGAGGAAACAGCTCCTGTGACAAGAGTGGAGAATTTGGAAGATAGTGAGAAAATGGCAGAGTATAAGAGCATAGTGGAAGGAAGATTGGGAAGGTATGTGCTAGAGCAAATGGAAGGGGTGGTAGACGTATGTAAGATATTTACGGAAGAGATAGGCGCAGCGTGTGAGGTGGTTTGTGGAGTGAGAAGGAGATGCAAAGGTGTGCAAGGGACAGCATGGTGGAATGGTGAGGTGAAACGAGCTGTGGAACAAAAGAAGAAGGCATATAGTGAATGGTTAGCAAGTAGAGGTAGGGGAGAAGATGAGAGAGCGAAGAAAGAGGTATATGTGAGTAGGAGAGGGGAGGTGAAGAGACTGGTGAAGGAGAGTAAGAAGAAAGTGGCTGAAGAGTTTGGGAGGAATCTGAGTGTGAAATGGAGGGAGAGTAAGAAATTGTTTTGGAAGGAGGTAAAGAAAGTAAGGCAGTGTGAAAGGGGAAATAGTAGGGGAGTGAAAGATAGGAATAACAGATTGTTGGTGGAGAAGAGAGAGAGAAACTGAGGAGATGGAAGGAGCACTTTGAGGATTTGTTGAATATAGAGTGTGACAGCAGTGCGAGTATAAGTGGTTGGGGAATGGCTGGTAGAAGAAGAGATGAGAGGAGGGAGGAAGAGATCAGTAGGACGGAAGTAGTGGAAACAATGAAGAAGATCAAGTTGGGAAAGGCCCCAGGAATTGATGGAGTGTGTGGTGAAACGCTTAGGTATGGGGGTGAGATTGTTGTGGAGTGGATATGGAAGTTGTGTAGATTGGCTTGGGAAGAGGGAAGGGTTCCAGAGGACTGGAAATTAAGTGTAATTGTTCCTTTATACAAAGGAAACGGGGAGAGAGAAGTATGTGGTAACCATAGGGGTATTTGCCTTCTTAGTGTGACTGGTAAAATATATGGTAAAATACTCATTGATAGGGTTAGGCATATGACAGAGGAGCTAGTTGGAGAAGAACAAAGGGGATTTAGGAAGGGAAAAGGGTGTGTAGATTAGATATTTGTTCTAAGATGTTTAGTGAAGAAGTATCTAGAGAAGGGAAAGAAAGTGTTTGCCGCCTTCATGGGCTTGGAGAAAGCTTATGACAGAATAGATAGGCAAGGTATGTGGAAGGTATTAAGAATATATGGAGTGGATGGGAAATTGTTGAATGCTGTGAAGAGTATGTACGAAGGAGCTAGGGCTACGGTGCGAGTGGATGGTGAGCTGAGTGAGTTCTTTGATCTCAATGTGAGACTGAAACAGGGTTGTGTGATGTCTCCATGGCTGTTTAATATATACATGGATGGGGTTGTAAAGGAGGTGCAGGGTTGGGCAGTGAGATTTGGAAGATTCCGGTGTTGCTGTTTGCTGATGATACAGTATTGCTGAGTGAAGATGAATGGGAGTTGCAAGGTTTGGTGAATGAATTTGGGACGGTGTGTAGAAGGAGGAAGCTGAAAGTTAATGTAAACAAAAGTAAAGTTATGGTGTTTGAGAGGAATGAAGTCACAGAATGTACAGTAAGGTTGGATGGTGAGGATATGGAGAGTGTGAGTGCATTCAAGTACTTGGGTAGTGTGCTGAGCAAGGATGGAACTTTGGGGGATGAAGTGCGTGAAAGGGTACAGCAGGGAAGGAAGGTTGTTGGTTCACTGAAAGCAGCGATGAGAAATAGGGAGGTGAGTATGGAAGGTAAGAAGTCACTGCATGATAGTATTGTGATCCCTACCATGACGTATGGAAGCGAGGCATGGACCTTGCAAGAGGGGAACAAGTCAAGAGTGAGAGCAGTGGTAATGAGTTACTTGAGAGGAGCATGTGGAATGACATGGAGGGACAGGTTGACGAATGAAGAAGTGAAGGAACGTTGTGGGGTGGATGTGGATGTGGTTGAGAAGATTAAGAGAAATACACTGAGGTGGTTTGGACAGGTGGAGAGAATGGAGAATGAAAGACTGATTAGAGGGTGTACTGTATGTAGGTGAGGTGGAGGGAGCGAGAGGGAGGGGTAGACCGAGGATGAGGTGGAGGGATGGAGTTGAGAGATATATGAGAGAGAGGGGGTGAGTTGGGGGGAGGGTAGTCAAATGGTGGGTGACAGAGCGACTTGGAGGCGTTTTGTCTGCGGCCACCCTTTGCGGGATTAGGGCGTCGGGCTATAGATAGATATATAGATAGATAGCAAGTGAGGTTTCATTGTCAACATCAAATGAATAACTATACTGTACAATTACTACGTTTTGATTAACCTAGAGAAGTTGGTCACAACATACGGGTAGTCTTGATCACAGTTGCTCCTATACAAATGAAGAGAAAAAAAAGGACTATATTCAGTGCTAAAACCCTATGTTCTCTCTCTCTCTCTCTCTCTCTCTCTCTCTCTCTCTCTCTCTCTCTCTCTCTCTCTCTCTCTCTCTCTCTCTCGTTTATGCAGGTTAAAGAGATCGATCGTATGTGCTGCAAGCCTGTATTCTGGTGGTGGTGAGGTAAAGGTGTGCAGTGTCTATTACCAGCTAGGTTTGGTGGTAGACAGTCATGACCCTCATCCACTCCACTTCTTCCTTTATTTTTGTAATTATGTCTCTTTGCCTATCCTCCTTTCTTCCTACTTTTCTCATCCTCCCTGTCACTTTTTATTGTCTTCTTCCACTTCAGGTTGCTCTACATTGAGTGAGAACCCTAATGATTTCTGGTATCTCAGGAAAGCCATTTATAAAGGTGGGTGGTAACCATATTTTCGAATAAGGAAGTGATTCGAAGCCTTCCATGGTGTCTCTGTTAACTGTATAGAGAGACGCAAATGCAGTGTCCATCCAGAATCCAAACTTTCCGCCCTTTCCTGTTCTTCAGTGTGGTGAAGCGCTGCCTACTGCAAGGGAACATTGGTTCAGTGCAAGGGATGGTTCTGCAGTTGATGAGTTTGCTCAGTCAGACAGACCGAGGTTACCCTTCAACAACGAGTTCGATTGACACAGGTTGGTGTTGGTGCTGCTGCTGTTATTGATGCAACTGCTGCTGGTGTTGCTGCTGCTGCTGTTGATGCTGTTGCTGCTGTTGTTGTTCATGTTCCTGCTGCTGTTGACATTCCTGATGCTACTGTTGTTGTCACTTGTTGTTGTTCTTGTTGTTGTTGCTTCTCCTGCTGTTGTTGTTGCTGCTTCTCCTGCAGTTGCTCTTGCTGCTGCCTCTCTTGCTGTTGCTCTTGTTGTTGCTTCTCTTGCTGTTGTTCTTGCTGCTACTACTGTTGTTGCTGACTCTGCAACTGCTGCTAGTTTCTGTTGCTGTTGCTGCTGCTGCTGCTGCTGATGATGATGATGATGATCCTGTTGCTGCTGTGGCTGTGGTTGCTGTGGCTGTTGTTGCTCTTGTTGTTGATACTGCAGCTACTGCTGATTGTGGTGGTGGTGCTGCTGCTTCTCCTAATATTACTTTGCAGTTTTTGTTATTGCTGTTACTGCTGCTGCTGCTACTGCTGCTGCTGCTGTTCTTGCTACTGTTGCTGTTACTGCTGCTGCTGCTGCTGTTCTTGCTACTGTTGCTGTTACTGCTGCTGCTGCTGCTGCTATTTGCTGTTACTGCTGCTGCTGCTGCTGTTCTTGCTACCGTTGCTGTTGGTGTTTCTGCTGCTGCTACATTGCAGTTGTTGTTCTTGTTGCTGTTCTTGCTTATGCTGCTACTACTGTTGCTGTTGCTGCTGGTGTTGGTGGGAGTGGTGCATTACTGTTGCTGCTGCTGTTGTTGCTGCCGTTGCTGCTGGTGTTGGTGGGGGTGGCGCATTACTGTTGCTGCTGTTGTTGTTGTTGTTGTTGCTGCTGTTGTTGTTGCTGCTACTGTTGCTGCTGCTGCTACTGTTGTTGCAACTGCTGCTATTACTACTACTAATGCTGCTGCTGCTGCTGCTGTTTCTGCTACTACTGCTGCTTCTGCTGTTGCTGCTGTCGTTTCTGCTGTTGTTGCTACTGCTGCTGTTGCTGCTTCTGTTTCTGCTATTACTGTTGCTGTTGTTGCTGCTACTGCTGCCTCTGCTGCTGTTGCTGCTGCTGCCTCTGCTGGTGCTGCTGCTGCTGCTTTTGCTGCTGATACTGCCTATCTCTACCTCCTACCTCCGTCGTTCACTTCTCCTTACCTTCACAACTGCCTCCTCCTACCCATTCCCCCTACTCCCATGCCCACCCTTTAACTGAAGCCTTTTTGGAAAAAACGAGTCAGTTCATGCAGACAGAGTAAATTCCGGTGTAGTCTCTTCATATGCCCACAAGTGTTCACTTATGTTCCTCTAGGAATATGGAGGATGGTCTTTGACTGGAGCTGTTGCATGGATACGTAAATGTCTCTGAAGTGTACAGTAGTGTTGGAAGGAAGAGGAAAAATTCTGTATAGTGTTTGGAAGCTCCTATGCATTTTTCTTTAATCATTATGATGGACGTTAGTGCCATATAAACTCACTCTCATAAATCTGTTGAACGCAAGGAAAACTTTTTGAGTATGAAGCACCACAGATGAATATTTTGCTGTCTGAACAGACGACGTTCGGTCATGAGTTAAAGGTACTGTACATGCGAGGGGGGTCATGGACTGAAGGGGAGGGGGTGATAACGGAGACTTGGAAATATGGGAAAAGATGTAATTTAAGTCAGATGACCAAACAGTTTTCTTATCCCCAAGGACAAGAACCAGTTTTCAATCTATACAACCTGCAACAGCCAA
>NW_027645341.1:0-9923 GCF_032717465.1 Coenobita brevimanus | reverse complement strand
CGAGCCTGAGACTCAGCCTCCTTAGCACGTGCCTGTAGCTCAGCCTCCTTTGCACGAGCCTGAAACTCAGACTCCTTAGCACGAGCCTTAAACTCAGCCTCTTTATCACGAGCCTGAAACTCAGCCTCCTTAGCACGAGCCTGAAACTCAGCCTCCTTAGCACGAGCCTTCTGCAGGGCTAGCTGTAACTTAGCTATTTCAATCTGCGTTTGCTCATCTGGAGGAGTTACATTAAACAAGCTTTTATTAATCATGTCAACAATATGATCTTTGGAATGATGAGAGCGAACAGCAATTCCCAATTGTTGAGCAACAAGCTTAAGTTCATTCTTTGTTCTGTTTTCTACATCACACACTTTTTGCACATTTGACAAAAAATCTTTGGCTTCATCAAGCGTAGTAATAGTAGACATCATGAATAAATCACAGTCACAAAATATCAACCAATATCCTTATGATAATATCCTGAATATCCTGATAAGAGGTCGCCAAATTTATGTTACGGAACAGAGAGAGATAATGAACACTTCAAGTGAGAATACTAAAATCACTACTGTCCCGCAAAGTTCCAGGTTCAAAACAAAAGAGTTAGGTAAAATTACAAGTTAAAGTTTAATGCTCAAACTAACAACTAAACGTTCAGGACTCATAAGGATAATGTAATGGCAAAAACAGGTTAAATATATGGTTAACTGCAATAGCCTCTATTAACACGAAATTAGCAAGAGTAAATTTATCTAAGTCAGCCCTGATGAAATGAGAAAACCGGATAATGCTCAGTTAATGCAAGATATATTATTACAGATACAAAAGATTATTAATAATGGCTGACACGTAAAACTCCACATGAATCACAAAAACCTCACCAGGCCCACGAATTAACACCCTATGCTACACAATACAAGAAAAAAATGCAACAACACTTATGCTCTAATTACACAGCAGCTAGATGGTTGGAGACTTCCTGAGCACTCACAAAAATAATAACAACTGTACAGGGGAGGACAGAGATGTGAACTACTTACTCTACTATAAGGGAGCAGAAGGGGGGAGTGAGGTAGAACACGGAAGCTTGGTCATTATGGAAGCCACGAGGTGAATCGTGATCAAACATGCGGCATACTGTACGTTAGAATTATACAAAGGATGATGAAATCATAGACTATGTAACACCTCCCCACAAAAAAAAGGAAATTTACAAAGGAAATTTCTTATTACTCTAAAACAATCTGTCTAAAGTCTAGATAAGCAATCTGCAATAACATTTTCTTTCCCCTTGACATGTTGTATGTCTAATGAATACTCCTGAAGAAGTAGACTCCATCTTGTCAATCTCTGATTTTTATCTTTAAACTTACTAAGGAATTTCAGTGGGTTATGATCGGTATAAATGACTATGGGGTCAAAACCAGAACACAAATAAAATGAAAAATGCTGTAAACCCAAAATCAAGGCCAAAAGCTCTTTCTCAATAGTTGAGTAGTTCTTTTGAGGTGGAGTGAACTTACTGTAATAAGATACAGGGTCTTCAATACCCTGATCATCCTCTTGCAGCAAAACAGCCCCAGCTACTGTATCACTTGCGTCAACAGCCATCTTAGGCTTAGCAAAATTTGAAGTAGCGAGCACTGACTGACTTAATAGGATAGCTTTAAGTTTACTGAAAGAGGATTCACAGTTATCGGTCCAGACAAATTAAACTCCCTTTTTCAGTAGGTCTGTAAGTGGTGATAAAAGAATTGAAAAGTTAAGAACAAATCTCCTGTAATAACCTACCATTAACAAAAATCTTTGTAGCTCTTTCCTACTTTTAGGTCTGGGAAGATCACTTATAACCTGAACCTTAGCTGCTGGTGGTGCAACGTGTCCATCACCAATTACGTACCCAAGGTACTGAACTTTAGCTTGACCAAATTCACACTTTGATAAATTAGCTACAAGATTAGCCTGAACCAAACGCTCAAGAAATTTACTGACATGGCATAGGTGATCTTTCCAGTTGTCACTGAAGATTAATACATCATCAATATAAACAACACACCCTGCCAAACCCTCTGTTACAACATTCATGAGCTTCTGAAATGTGGCTGGTGAATTCTTCATACCATATGGCATTACAGAACATGGAAAAGTCTTTCCTAGTGTTACAAAACATGAGATTTCCATAGCACGTTCCGTCATAGGTACTTGCCAGTATCCCTTTAACAAATCAAACTTACTTATGTACCTAGCCTTTCCGATCTTGTCTATGCAATCTTCCACGCGAGGGAGAGGGTACGTGTCTGTTTTGGTTGTCTGAATAACACGTCTGTAGTTGATGCAAAGCCGCTGTGACCCCTCTGGATTAGGGACTAGAGTGACAGGAGAACTCCACTCGCTCTGACAGGGCTCAATCATCTTGTGGTCCAACAGGTAGCCAAGCTCCTTCTGGATGAGAGGAACTTTCACTGGGTTCACATGGTAAGGAGGCAGTTTAATTGGCTTTGTGTCTCCAACATCGACATCATGCATCAACACAGTGGTTCTTCCTGGAGTGACACGGAACACTTCAGGGTACTCCTGCAGTAATGCCGAAAACTCCTGCCTTTCCTCGGGAGCTAGATGAGAAAGCTTAGTCTGGAGATCATTCATGATATCAGGATTCTTCCCCAAACTATCACTCAGGCTCATACTGCATGGGAGAACTTCACTTGCAGACTCGGGTGGAACAGCTACAGTGCAGACTGGGTAATTTTCGTCCCGCCTGTGATATAACTTTAGCATGTTGATGTGACAAAGTTGTTTGTTCTTTCTACGATCATGTGTGGCGATGACATAGTTGACATCACTGAGTTTCTTCTCCACGAAATAAGAACCACTAAACTTGGCTTGAAGAGGTTGCCCATGCACCGGTAGCAGAATCAAAACCTGATCTCCTGGCTTAAAGTGGTGTAACTTGGACTTCTTATCATACCAAGTCTTCATCTTCTCCTGAGCAGCTCCTAAATTCTCTCTCGCCAGCTGTAAAGCAGTGGACAGCCGTTCTTTGAACTTCATGACATACTCCAGCAGGTTGACATCATCTTCCTCCGACAGCCAGCATTCCTTGAGTAGCTTAAGTGGTCCTCTTACTTCATGGCCAAACAGTAGTTCAAAGGGTGAGAAGCCCAGTGATTCATTTGGAGATTCTCTTGCGGCAAATACAACGAATGGAAGATCGTTATCCCAGTCTTTCTGATGTTCCAAACAGTATTTCCTGAGCATCGATTTGAGTGTTTGATGATATCTGTCCAACGCTCCTTTGGTCTGGGGATGGTAAGCTGAAGACGTGATCTGGGAGATGCCCAACTCTTTCAGAGACTGCTTGAAAACATTTGACATGAAATTACTTCCCCGGTCTGACTGTACTTCCTTGGGCACACCAAACTTGGTGAAGAACCCCAGCATTTCCTTAACCACGTTCTTTGCTGAGATATTTCTAAGTGGAATGGCTTCAGGATAACGAGTAGCCATATCAATCAGGGGCAACACATAAGAAAATCCTGAAGAAGTCTTAGGAAGAGGGCCCACAATATCCACCAACACACGGGTGAATGGCGCCTCAAAAGGAGGAATGGGAACTAGAGGTGCAACCTTTTCGGAATGATTACACTTCCCCACAACTTGACAGGTGTGATAAGACTTACAATACCAGGAAACATCTCTGAAGATACCTGGCCAGTAGAAGTGTTTCAAAATGCGTGCCACAGTCTTCCTCACTCCAAGGTGTCCTGCCAAACTGGAATCATGAGCCACTCTAATGATATCCTGCCTACAAACACGAGGGATGACAACTTGATCTACAACCTCCCATTCACAGTCGGCTGATGCTGTTGGGGGTCTCCACTTCCTCATAAGTACTCCTGACTTTATATAATAACAAGTAGAAGCACCAGCTGACTCTTCCTCACAGCAAGCAGAGTTAGCTAGACCTTTCAACTCAGAGTCAGCAACCTGCAACTCAACCAACTCTTGACGAGACAAATTATCAACACTACGGGGTACTGCCTCATCTGGTGAGTGGTCCAAATTAGCAAGAAAAGTGTCAGCTAGGATAACATCATCATCATCATTTTCCTCTAAGTCACCAGTAACTTTAGACTTAGCCCTAGTGACAGCACATGCAGAGAACACATCAGGGACATCACAATCCTGGGTCGCAGTCACTGGTTCACTAGACAACTGAGGAGCTGGACACACTTGACTTCCACCAATATCATTTCCAAGTAAGAAAGTTACACCTGACATTGGGAGTGTCTCAACCAACCCAACCAAAACGGAACCAGTAACAAAACCAGACTCTAAAGTCACTCTGCACAGAGGGACAGAGAAGTAATTATTCCCTACACCTTGTAAGATTACAGTTTCATCAGAGGAATTAACATTGGAGCCTAAAACACTGATCAGCGTAAGGGATTGGCAAGTACCTGTATCACGATATATTTTAACTGATTTCCTGTTATTACTGTCCAGAGGACTGACAAAACCATCAGACAGGAAATTAGCACATGAACTCTTGAGAGTGTCACCCACGTTACTGCTCAAAAGAGGAGCTTCATCATGAGAATTTAATTTACCCCTCAAAGCAGGTTCAGTTAACTCGGTTAAAGAATTCTGGGAACTCTCAAGGGTGGACACTAGACCAATTGACTGAATATTTAAAGACTCCTTTTTGTTCACATCATGCTGTCTCCTGAAACATTTCCCCTTAGTATGACCAAGCTTACTACGATAAGTACATTTACTTTTCTGAAATCTAGAGGTGGAGCTGGTATTTACTTCTGATAAACATCATCTTTATTCTCTTTCCTGTTACCTGTACTCTGAGTAGAGGCAACATACTCTCAGCTTTCCTTTTTTCTTTAGAATATCTCGTGTGTGAGAACATATTCATCAGCTAAAACTGCACCATCAGACAAATTATCTATTCTTTTCTCATCAAGATATAGGCTTACATCTTTATTAATAAACCTTTTGAAGTCCTCCAGCAAAATCATCTGCTTAAATTAATCAAAATCAGGATTTACATTCTTAAAATTTAACCACTGCTCTAACAGATCTTCTTTGATTTTTGCATACTCAACATGGGATTGCTTATCTTGCTTATAAGTTGTCCTAAATTTTGCTCTATAGGCTTGAGGAACAAGCTCATATGCCTTAAGAATCAAGCTCTTAACTACATCATAATTATCAGATTGATCCTGAGGCAAAGATGCACAAGTTACTTGAGCTTTACCGGTGAGAACAGTCTGAAGGAGTACTGGCCAATACTTTTTGGGCCAATTAAAACCTGTAGCTACCCTCTCAAACAACTGAAAATACTGTGTTAAATCAGATTCATTAAAAGGAGGGATAAGTTTAACATTTTTAGCCACATCAAAATCATCAGAGCTAGATGATCCAGTTCCACCTTGTTTCATGCGATACTCATAGTCTGCCTGAATCCTAGGAAGTTCAATTTGTGCCTGAGCCTGTGCCTGTGCCTGTGCCTCCTGAATACGAGCCTGAGACTCAGCCTCCTTAGCATGTGCCTGTAGCTCAGCCTCCTTTGCACGAGCCTGAAACTCAGACTCCTTAGCACGAGCCTTAAACTCAGCCTCTTTATCACGAGCCTGAAACTCAGCCTCCTTAGCTTGAGCCTGAAACTCAGCCTCCTTAGCACGAGCCTTCTGCAGGGCTAGCTGTAACTTAGCTATTTCAATCTGCGTTTGCTCATCTGGAGGAGTTACATTAAACAAGCTTTTATTAATCATGTCAACAATATGATCTTTGGAATGATGAGAGCGAACAGCAATTCCCAATTGTTGAGCAACAAGCTTAAGTTCATTCTTTGTTCTGTTTTCTACATCACACACTTTTTGCACATTTGACAAAAAATCTTTGGCTTCATCAAGCGTAGTAATAGTAGACATCATGAATAAATCACAGTCACAAAATATCAACCAATATCCTTATGATAATATCCTGAATATCCTGATAAGAGGTCGCCAAATTTATGTTACGGAACAGAGAGAGATAATGAACACTTCAAGTGAGAATACTAAAATCACTACTGTCCCACAAAGTTCCAGGTTCAAAACAAAAGAGTTAGGTAAAATTACAAGTTAAAGTTTAATGCTCAAACTAACAACTAAACGTTCAGGACTCATAAGGATAATGTAATGGCAAAAACAGGTTAAATATATGGTTAACTGCAATAGCCTCTATTAACACGAAATTAGCAAGAGTAAATTTATCTAAGTCAGCCCTGATGAAATGAGAAAACCGGATAATGCTCAGTTAATGCAAGATATATTATTACAGATACAAAAGATTATTAATAATGGCTGACACCTAAAACTCCACATGAATCACAAAAACCTCACCAGGCCCACGAATTAACACCCTATGCTACACAATACAAGAAAAAAATGCAACAACACTTATGCTCTAATTACACAGCAGCTAGATGGTTGGAGACTTCCTGAGCACTCACAAAAATAATAACAACTGTACAGGGGAGGACAGAGATGTGAACTACTTACTCTACTATAAGGGAGCAGAAGGGGGGAGTGAGGTAGAACACGGAAGCTTGGTCATTATGGAAGCCACGAGGTGAATCGTGATCAAACATGCGGCATACTGTACGTTAGAATTATACAAAGGATGATGAAATCATAGACTATGTAACACCTCCCCACAAAAAAAAGGAAATTTACAAAGGAAATTTCTTATTACTCTAAAACAATCTGTCTAAAGTCTAGATAAGCAATCTGCAATAACATTTTCTTTCCCCTTGACATGTTGTATGTCTAATGAATACTCCTGAAGAAGTAGACTCCATCTTGTCAATCTCTGATTTTTATCTTTAAACTTACTAAGGAATTTCAGTGGGTTATGATCGGTATAAATGACTATGGGGTCAAAACCAGAACACAAATAAAATGAAAAATGCTGTAAACCCAAAATCAAGGCCAAAAGCTCTTTCTCAATAGTTGAGTAGTTCTTTTGAGGTGGAGTGAACTTACTGTAATAAGATACAGGGTCTTCAATACCCTGATCATCCTCTTGCAGCAAAACAGCCCCAGCTACTGTATCACTTGCGTCAACAGCCATCTTAGGCTTAGCAAAATTTGAAGTAGCGAGCACTGACTGACTTAATAGGATAGCTTTAAGTTTACTGAAAGAGGATTCACAGTTATCGGTCCAGACAAATTAAACTCCCTTTTTCAGTAGGTCTGTAAGTGGTGATAAAAGAATTGAAAAGTTAAGAACAAATCTCCTGTAATAACCTACCATTAACAAAAATCTTTGTAGCTCTTTCCTACTTTTAGGTCTGGGAAGATCACTTATAACCTGAACCTTAGCTGCTGGTGGTGCAACGTGTCCATCACCAATTACGTACCCAAGGTACTGAACTTTAGCTTGACCAAATTCACACTTTGATAAATTAGCTACAAGATTAGCCTGAACCAAACGCTCAAGAAATTTACTGACATGGCATAGGTGATCTTTCCAGTTGTCACTGAAGATTAATACATCATCAATATAAACAACACACCCTGCCAAACCCTCTGTTACAACATTCATGAGCTTCTGAAATGTGGCTGGTGAATTCTTCATACCATATGGCATTACAGAACATGGAAAAGTCTTTCCTAGTGTTACAAAACATGAGATTTCCATAGCACGTTCCGTCATAGGTACTTGCCAGTATCCCTTTAACAAATCAAACTTACTTATGTACCTAGCCTTTCCGATCTTGTCTATGCAATCTTCCACGCGAGGGAGAGGGTACGTGTCTGTTTTGGTTGTCTGAATAACACGTCTGTAGTCGATGCAAAGCCGCTGTGACCCCTCTGGATTAGGTACTAGAGTGACAGGAGAACTCCACTCGGCTCTGACAGGGCTCAATCATCTTGTGGTCCAACAGGTAGCCAAGCTCCTTCTGGATGAGAGGAACTTTCACTGGGTTCACATGGTAAGGAGGCAGTTTAATTGGCTTTGTGTCTCCAACATCGACATCATGCATCAACACAGTGGTTCTTCCTGGAGTGACACGGAACACTTCAGGGTACTCCTGCAGTAATGCCGAAAACTCCTGCCTTTCCTCGGGAGCTAGATGAGAAAGCTTAGTCTGGAGATCATTCATGATATCAGGATTCTTCCCCAAACTATCACTCAGGCTCATACTGCATGGGGAGAACTTCACTTGCAGACTCGGGTGGAACAGCTACAGTGCAGACTGGGTAATTTTCGTCCCGCCTGTGATATAACTTTAGCATGTTGATGTGACAAAGTTGTTTGTTCTTTCTACGATCATGTGTGGCGATGACATAGTTGACATCACTGAGTTTCTTCTCCACGAAATAAGAACCACTAAACTTGGCTTGAAGAGGTTGCCCATGCACCGGTAGCAGAATCAAAACCTGATCTCCTGGCTTAAAGTGGTGTAACTTGGACTTCTTATCATACCAAGTCTTCATCTTCTCCTGAGCAGCTCCTAAATTCTCTCTCGCCAGCTGTAAAGCAGTGGACAGCCGTTCTTTGAACTTCATGACATACTCCAGCAGGTTGACATCATCTTCCTCCGACAGCCAGCATTCCTTGAGTAGCTTAAGTGGTCCTCTTACTTCATGGCCAAACAGTAGTTCAAAGGGTGAGAAGCCCAGTGATTCATTTGGAGATTCTCTTGCGGCAAATACAACGAATGGAAGATCGTTATCCCAGTCTTTCTGATGTTCCAAACAGTATTTCCTGAGCATCGATTTGAGTGTTTGATGATATCTGTCCAACGCTCCTTTGGTCTGGGGATGGTAAGCTGAAGACGTGATCTGGGAGATGCCCAACTCTTTCAAGAGACTGCTTGAAAACATTTGACATGAAATTACTTCCCCGGTCTGACTGTACTTCCTTGGGCACACCAAACTTGGTGAAGAACCCCAACATTTCCTTAACCACGTTCTTTGCTGAGATATTTCTAAGTGGAATGGCTTCAGGATAACGAGTAGCCATATCAATCAGGGGCAACACATAAGAAAATCCTGAAGAAGTCTTAGGAAGAGGGCCCACAATATCCACCAACACACGGGTGAATGGCGCCTCAAAAGGAGGAATGGGAACTAGAGGTGCAACCTTTTCGGAATGATTACACTTCCCCACAACTTGACAGGTGTGATAAGACTTACAATACCAGGAAACATCTCTGAAGATACCTGGCCAGTAGAAGTGTTTCAAAATGCGTGCCACAGTCTTCCTCACTCCAAGGTGTCCTGCCAAACTGGAATCATGAGCCACTCTAATGATATCCTGCCTACAAACACGAGGGATGACAACTTGATCTACAACCTCCCATTCACAGTCGGCTGATGCTGTTGGGGGTCTCCACTTCCTCATAAGTACTCCTGACTTTATATAATAACAAGTAGAAGCACCAGCTGACTCTTCCTCACAGCAAGCAGAGTTAGCTAGACCTTTCAACTCAGAGTCAGCAACCTGCAACTCAACCAACTCTTGACGAGACAAATTATCAACACTACGGGGTACTGCCTCATCTGGTGAGTGGTCCAAATTAGCAAGAAAAGTGTCAGCTAGGATAACATCATCATCATCATTTTCCTCTAAGTCACCAGTAACTTTAGACTTAGCCCTAGTGACAGCAGCATGCATGAGAACACATCAGGGACATCACAATCCTGGGTCGCAGTCACTGGTTCACTAGACAACTGAGGAGCTGGACACACTTGACTTCCACCAATATCATTTCCAAGTAAGAAAGTTACACCTGACATTGGGAGTGTCTCCAACCAACCCAACCAAAACGGAACCAGTAACAAAACCAGACTCTAAAGTCACTCTGCACAGAGGGACAGAGAAGTAATTATTCCCTACACCTTGTAAGATTACAGTTTCATCAGAGGAATTAA